>NW_025777426.1:0-95396 GCF_021130785.1 Homalodisca vitripennis | reverse complement strand
GGGCTATATAAACTGCAGACCTGTTCTCCCCATGTTTTGTTCGAAATTCAATCTGTTTCGGTTCGAGGCAGGATCACACAAATGAGATCGTCGCTACCGAGCCGGATTGTAATACCATGCCATTTTTTATACTTGGTGAGGTCCCGATTATTCCCATTCAATATCGGATTTTATCGTTATAAACTATTTATACATTATACAAATTAGTGGTTGGTGGGAGGGGGGGAGTGAATGAAAAACAAAATTATATATCATTGTATTTTTTGCTTCCACCGTTATTTCAGGCAAATACATACCACATTCGTTCGTGGAGATCATAGGTAGTTTTATAGATCTCGATCAGTAAAATTTTTTAACCTTAAATCATGGATAAGAGATAAACAGATCCGCCACCTTACGGCCCTTTTTGAAAATGTTTTATTCCCTTTTCATTTGGTAAAGAATTAAGTTCCAAGCAATGAAAACTGTTTAAACGGCTGTTCTTCAGTGAACAGATCTTACCTATAGCAAAATATTCATATTTCAGTTTTCCTAAATACTATTGCCCCATCTTCATACAAACTTTCAAAATCGCCAGTTAATTTGAAATTGTTTTTTGTAAACTTGATTTCTTAAAGAGATAAAATCTTTTGGAGCAGAGGGATAGAAATTAGAACGTTAGTTGCTGATACACAACGTTACTTAATATTGTTGCACAAAGTATTGATATAATAACGCATAGGTAAGGAATCAAAGAAAATAGATATATGGTTAGTTTTAAAGATGATTTTAACTAATGCCGTTGGTTCTATTTGGTGTTAACAAAGATTTGAACCAATCATAAGGATATAAAAAAATTATCAATTAACAACTTTTGCTTAAATAAAAATTCTTCCATGTCTAATTTTTTTTAATTTACAATTTAAAATGTAACAAAAACAAAGCCTTTTAAAAACAGCCTCTCAAATTTAGCGTATTTTATAACCTCCTATTAAGGAAAGTGATTTCTTTACCTCAAAGTGGAACAATAGAGAATAAGAAACAAAACGTCTTATATACATGCTGAACAATAAATTAGCGAAATATGTTTTTGATAACAGTATGGAATTAATTATTCACTAAACAATTATTACAGATGTCAAGTTAAAAATCATTGAAATAAATGTTGCATCTTAAACGTGGGTTGCTAAAACATCCACAAATTACAGAACTATTTGTAATAATGAAGACAAAGTGACGTTTGAAAGTCAAAACCTTGAGTTGTAAAACAACCGGTCCCTCAATTTCGAAAGAACCGAGAACTTTGCCCGCCTTGAAGAAAAACTTTTACAAATTCACATCCGTCTGAAGATTAGCCAAATGCTTATTTCAACTTCCTCTGGCCGCGATATCCGTTTGTTTATTTAGTTGCGTTTTTAATGGCAAAAAACATCCTACAGACTTTCTTAGTGAAAGCAACTTGTGATTGTAAATACGATATGGGTCCCTTATGAATATCTATCTTTTTTGATTATAATCACTGTGTGCGTGTTGGGATAGAGAAATTTGCAGTCGAAAACCGTGGTGTAATAAGCAAGTAATACAATACTTTTTGCAGAATAAATATCAAAATTAATGTAAAGCTGTTACATTTCCTATACTTTTAATAAATCACAATAATGTGTAAACTAAACTGTTTCTTTGTATTGGTTTCTAAAGATAGTTTTTTCTCACTAGCAGGTATTTGTCTTTTGAAACGTTTTTTTATATCGATTTAATTCGGCATGTAAATTTCTGAAACGAACAAGTAGATAGTCGACCAGTGTCGTAGTGTTGAAACAAAAAATATTAGTTTTTAAGAGATTTTGGAAGTAGCGATATAAAACTTTATTGATACCAGCATTTTATTTTTTAGTTTATTTATATATTTTTTTAAAGTAAACCAACTAAAAGAATATTTTTTACTATATCCCTCATACAATTTAATAGTCCCTAAAACTATACAAGATTTTAAAACTAGTAGCTGAAGTAGGCAACATCAAGTGGGATAAAATGGAACTCCTGCCTAAAAAATGACAAACCGTGGGGGAAATGGGAACATTGCCGTCAGCAACGTTTATAAGTGACTGTGACTCTGATCGATCGATCCCTAACTTGTAGTGTGAGTGGTATGATGTAAGTGATCATGTCGAAAACTTTGACTGTAAAGTTGTCCGGAACGTTTTTGGATAGAGGCTTGAAGCTACCGACACGTCTTATAGTGAAACAGCGCGATGTTTATAATTTATAATTCGGCATAAAATCGACACCTTCTATCTACTATTATAATGCTACAACATACCATTCGTATATATTTTTTATTAACATTAGGAATTAATTTTCAATTTTTTTTAAAATTTAAGTAAAAGAACAAAATAAGTAAGTTTTTTTAGGAATTTATTTATCAATAAATAACGCCCACATATGATACATTTTGATTTTGCAGGTAAGTTTGTCCATAGGTGATTAACATAGTTAATCTGCGTTACACGTAAAAAGTAATGCTTTGTTTTTATTTTTATTAAATTTCATGAAAGTTTTGAATGTTTAAATGTGGACCGAATTGCCCTTGGTTTGATTATAATTTGGTGATTGAAAATTTTAAACGTAGCATCGGAAATTTTCGGAGGATTACAATATAGTTAACAACATGGTACTGTAGCATACATATATTTAAGAGTTTTATGAATAAACCATAATGCTTCACCTCATTGTAAATTAAGCAGGATGTATAACAGAGATATTTACCCAATACACTTAAGTATAGATAATTCTTCCAAAATAGAAAACAACGTTATTATTCACTCGATAAATAATTCTATATAAATCTGAGAAGTGATAAGCAGTGTGATGATAGAACTAGAAAGTGAGAAACTTGCCATCAACTTTCAGACTCGTTTAGCTATTTGTTTCTGACGGTGGTATAACCAATTAGTTATTTACGTATGTTATATGTCAGTTTAAATGTATGAAGATTGAAATATTAACATTAATTTAAAAAATAAATATAAATTCCCGGTTTTTTTTTTAGATTTGTTTTAGCACTTTTTAATATTACGGTCGATTTATCATTCTTATAAAAAATTCTTCTATCGAGGCTATATGGTTCCTAAGTTAATGTTTACACTATTATAAAGTCAAACCACCACGATTTTTCCTGTACTCAAATAAATAAACCCGTACTGTAAATAATGTAGAAATTTTTCAACGTAAGTCTGTAACTTTTAAAAATAAATGAACGTCGGTTTTTTGTATAGGTTTTTGAACCAATTGACTATGAGATCGTCAACTTTATATCAATGATTAAAAGGTAAGAGTATGCCACAGCCAACGTGTCTGAAGGTTATATGCAAAATTACTATAGTTCAAACTCATATTCCTCAAGATATCCAAGGGGACAAAGAGAACAGTCATACAATCCATACTGAAACAGAAGTTTTAAAAACAAATAGAACTCCTACCCCAAATCCCATGGTTGGACTTACACATGGATAGAAACACACTCTTTTCTATGTAGAAAGGAGGCTTCATCAAAAACTTTAAAGTCTACAGATGATATTTCTCTCCTGATATCTTGCAACACGATAGTTCACATTTTGGTTCCATTGAGTTTAGGTTCTATGGAAAGATCAGTTTTTAAACTAGGAGGGTGCAAAAAGGCAAGAAGTGAGCTGAAAATCAAATCTTCCTTACCTAACTTTAGCCTGGCTTTCCCTCTATTATTTATTCTTGTAAATAAAGCTTTTACATGTTTCAAAAGATAATATGTGTTTGTACTCAGTTTGTTTACAAATATTTTATTCATATAATTTTTTCATTGCCGTATGCTTACCCATAAGGGCCACGTAAAGATATTCCGCTAACGCTCCAGCGAAATTCCATGGGGGTGAAACGCACCATTATCAAGCCTTAGTGCCACCCTTTATGTAGAAATTTAAGCTTTATGCTAAATTTCAAGTCTTTAACGTCATATTTTGTTCTCGATATATTGAAGAGGCAGACATAACGGATAAAGACAGACAGAAATTAAATTTTTTCCAGCTCCTTGAGTAATGGTTTAATTTAAATCTCAGCTAATTACAGTTAATAAGCCTCATAAATATGACAAAATAAAATTATAAATATTAATACAAGCAGCATAATATAAAGCATCTAATATAATTTTGATACACAAGAAAATAACGTTATGATTAGTCAATAACAGAGGTTTTATGCGCGGTGTATTTTTAATTCTATGAACGTTGTTAAATCATATTTAATATAAAAGTCAGTAATATATCATCAAATTATAAGAATTATCCAAAAATAAATGTAGGTATATGATTTTTTTATATTGGCTAATCCATGTGGCAGCAAAATCCAATGATTTCTGGATCACATAGGCCCACAGGCAACCTAACCAGGTCATATAATAATTTAGTATTAAAGAATTAAAGTAATGATGTTACGTACAGTCTATAGTTCTGTTTAACTAACAAGCTTTTCTTAAAAAAATTCCCTTTTCTTATAAAATGCTTATAAAAAACAATTAGATTACATAAGTGTATATTTTAAAGCGAAAATCGTCTGACAAGGTTATAGGAAATTTTTATCAGTTTTCATATCGAGCATCAAAGTACTTTACTTGGTCTATTTAACGCGCATTTCAGTCAAAAACAAGAATAGTGTGAAGTCGAATCGCTTATTGAAGAAACGGCAGTTGTGTTGGGAAAAATTCTTTCTTCCTTTTGTGAAACTTCGCTTGTGGACAAATGATTGTATAATATATTTCTTTACAGTAGAGATCTTTTCAACTGACGAAGTTTTTGAGCCACTATAATTTCGCAAATTTTTCATTGATTATTCGTAAAAACACTGTGTTGGTGTAATATAGCTGCATGTCTTTGGGCGGACTCATGTGCAGGAGGTGACAACCTGGTTTATTAATGCTGGGCCTTTTGTATGAATATTTGAGATCTGACTACGCTATTTTTTGGTGAATCCAAAACCGAATAGGTGGAACCAAAACTTGGCCAATTTTGGCCTAAAATAGTTTTACTAGATTTTATTTTATAAAACAGTGCTATTTACTTTCCTACATGGTCTTTAACGCAATTTTGTTTTCCTTTGAGCTGGGAATCCAAAATGTTTTACCTAATTTTAGGTATTTTATTAAGTAAGGTGTATAATAATTACAACTTAATAATATTACAGTATAATTTCACCTTTAGATTGATTTGGTATTAAATGTGTATTTTTATAATTTAATGCTATAAGAACTGCCTGCACTGACTGCTTAGATACAGGCGGTGGTGTAGAATCAGGCTCATTTATTGGTCAACGCATTTGACCGAACCCTCTAGATAGTAACGACTTCACTAGGTGTAGCGAGGGTTACTGCCGGCCGGCATTCTAAAACGCATTAAAGTCTAAGATAGAGAGGTTTATGTTGACTACTGGGGCACTTTTGAGGAGATAAAGCAGGTATAAAATATATGAAAAAGGTATGTTAGATTTTAATTCCTTATCAATATTATGCATTTGGATTAGTTTTTCACTATAAATCTAAATATTGCACATTTTTTCATCAATAAAAATGTTTTAATCCCCTGAGGTAACTGTATAAACTGTGCAAGCCATGGTAAATCCAAGTAATCGTTGCAATCCTGAATGTCCTGTTCCACTAGGCAATCTCTTGAACAGGAACTTTTTGAGTAAAGTGAGTATGCAAATGTTTATTAGAGTGGAACAAAAGTGCCAAGGCGGGGAGATAGTTTATGAGGCAGGGATAAACAGTGTCTTATCGCAGCTGTACAGCCGAGTCTTGGGACAAGGTCTCCACTAGTCTTTCATACTCAATTTTTCTTGAAATGAATATTTTAGAGCTCTCCCGCGATTAAATTCTTTCCAGCAGATGTAACATATATAATGTATACACATAGCTGATATAACGACCGGGTAACATTGCTTAAGAAAACCAAAAAATAAAAAGCGTAAAATTTTAATGGCTACTAGATACATGTCTACGTTACTTTTCTTTTGATATTGATCCCATAGAAAATTTTGCAATTTGGTACAGTATTAATTAAGGGCTTTTTTTCCTTTATTATCGAGGGGCAAGTTTTTGAAGATGCCCAGAACCGATTTTCCTAAAATGATGGTATTATAATATGAGGCAATGTAGGGTATTACGAGTTAACTTAGTTATTGATATGCATTATGAACAATGAAATTGTGCAAGTTCTCGCTAAAATCCGTTTAATAAAGTGATTAAAGCTGGAATAGCTTTTCGAGAAAAGGCAACTTCGCTGTTTTGGGCCTATCACACCAGGGGAAACAGAAGGAAAGGAAGGGAATACCAATAAACTACGAGCACATATATTGTAGGCTTTTTTAAAAAGCTGAACAGGCTGCATCAGGATAAGAGGTCATCTTTTGAGACCGCAATACAAAACACTAAGTAGGTCTGAAGTAGCGCTGACCTCCTTGTCCCCTCACCAATAGGTAGCTCTTTTCTTGTCACACCAAATAAAGGTTTTTATATTCAAACGTGGTTTAGTTTAAAGTTTTTTATATTATGTTCATCGAAAATTACTAATCAAGTCTTTACCACAGAATTTTAATTCTTATGAAAAATCACTCTGTTATATATAACACTCTATACATATTACATATTTATTTAATTACAATTTTAGGTTGTAGTCTAACAACTTCATTTTAACTAATTGTGTATAAAAGAGATAAATGTTATTTAGTTGTGCCCAACAGCTGAAGAACATAGACTAGCACAGTGTCTAACGATATTTTACTCTGTTTAAATGGTTATGAGATAAAAATATAAGATACAGTAACAACGGAAAATCATCGTTTCTTTTTTAAGCATAGTTTAATGCTTAAGAAGAAAGACCATTCTGAAAGACAGGAATGACGAGTCTAACGCACAAGGGCACACTTATGCCAACATTGTAGCTGAAATCATAACACTTCCTCCTGAGAAATATTAGTCAAAAACTTAGTTAAAAATATGCGCACCAAACTAATTAATACGTATAAAATTAATTCTTATTTAACATATGGTATGTTTCAAAAAATAAAAGCCTGTTTTTGTCCTCATTAGGGAAATAAACTGAGAAAACCTATCATTGCCAACTTAAAAAGTCATAAAAGGACCTTTGCGTTTGTCCCCGGATTGACAGGATCTTCAGGATGAGTTAGGGTTGGGTGTAAGGAGCCACCTCCTGTCATTATATAATTGGAGGAATAACGGGCAATAATCTCCAGACATGCTTCCTTGGACGAAGACGAGCTCTGTAGTCACCGAACCTCTTCAGTCGTAGCGTGCAGGAGTAGCACGCCCTGACCAAGCTGGAAAACTGCCTTTAACACTTAAGAAGCCGCCAACCATTTCAAACGGTCTATTTAGTTTCTGTACACAGCGTAGGTTCAACTGGTAGATATAAAGGGTACATAAAACAGCCAAACATAAACCCTCATACTTTGAGTAAAACTTTAAATCTTTAAACCAGAAATACTAATATATAATTTAATTAATAAAAATACAGTGGTAACTGTAACATTGTAATAAGCTATATTTTATGAAAATAATATTTAGTAAATAGGGAAGAATTGTTTTGGTAGATTCTACTTTCGGTTATATACATTGTATGAAAGAAGTCCTTATTGTGTACTAAGAAAAGTCCATTTTCTTACAATGTCCCATTCTATCGCCCATATCTTCCGTTTTCTAGAAAGCTTTCAAATGAAGTAATGGATTCGATACTGTCTTTGTAGATTTTTTCCTTTGTGCTGTAGAACGGTAGGATGTTTTATTTTATAATACTCTATCAGGCCATATAATATAGCTTATAATAATAACAGAATTGCTTGAAATAATTTTGTGCGAATGGTTTTGAATTTTGTTTTCCGCACTGCGGGCAACCAGTGTGGACCTTCCATTTGGTTGGCTGATTCCACACTGGAAGAAAGTCAGCTTCTTAAAAATTCCTAGGAATGCAATCTTGATCGAGGGCTGACTTTTTTCAAGATTCAAGATTCAAGATCTTTATTCGTAAATGCAAAATACAGTTTTTTACATTACACGTCAAAATACTAAAACTATATCTAACTTAACAAATCTTCTTACACAGTAAAAACATTTATCAAGAAAGTGTGTCCTTTTAGTTTTTTTTAATTTTGCTCATTTTTAATATTCAAATGGCAATGCATTGAAAGCTTTTTGCCACCCAAGTGGTATGGACCCCCCTCTCAAAATGACCTAGTACTATGTGCAGCCACAGATATCAGCCCCTCATGATCTGGTCGGATACTGATGGTAGTGTCCATTGCTTACAAAAAGCTTTGGATTGCCCTTAACAAAAAGAGCATAGCTCGTACCCCACCAGACCCGCCAGAGTAAGTATTTTTAATTCACCGAAAAGAGGTTTTACAAGTTTCGAATCTCCTACGTCCTGAGATGATTCGCAAACACCATATCTGGAGGACAAATACTCTATTAAAATTTACTACCACTGGATGGACCCCAGAACATTAACCCGTACCTCAAAATCGATTGAACGTGAGAAAAATATACTGTTCGTAGAACCTCTTGGCTACAGACCTTGGCGAGACGGCTGAGAGCAAATCCCATGGTTCGAAGCCTTTTGCAGACCATGTTCCACGTGGCCGCCCCATGTGAGCCTATTATCGATATATAAACCCAGAAACTTTAACTGAGATTTCTTGCTTGGCTTCCTCGCTTCCTAGTTTTGATAAGACCCTGGATATTAAACTGGTTTGTGTTCCCTAGATGAAAACTGGATGATATTAGTTTTTGCTGATGTTTATTTTAAGTTTATTTAAATTGAACCACTGATTTAAACTTTGCAACTGGATGTTTGAATTCAATATAGCCAAATGTGGGGATTTTATTGGAAACAAGAAAAAGAACAATCATCAGCAAACATCGTAACTTTGAGGTCTGTTGAAATTTTTGGAAGATCGTTTTACATAAATGAGAAATAATACAGGACCAAGAATAGAACCTTGAGGAACACCACAAGTAACAGCTCCTATATGATGAGAAAACTTTATTTTGGCCATCATGGATTTGGACGGTTTGATTCCTATCAGACAAATACCACTTCATGAATTGAAAAGAAGTGACCTCTAACTCCATATTTTTCTAGTTTTCCAAGGAGAATATTATGATCAACCGGAATCAAACGCTTTGCTTAAATCACAGAAAACGCCAAAGGAATGAAGTCTATTGTCCAAAGAAAGCGATAGTTCGTTTATAAATATTGAAGATGGCTGATTTAGTGGATTTCCCTTGGCGGAAGCCATGCTGCTGAGTAGAGAGAATGTTGTTGATTTTCTAGGAAAGCCACAAGTTTTTGACAGACTATTGATTCAAGGATTTTTGAGAAGGACGATAGAATTGAAATCGGTCTATAGTTTTTCTGGTAGTTGTTTACTGTGAGATTTGTAGACTGGAATGATTTTACTGATTTTTAAGAAGGTTTGGAAATATACCTGAAGATAAACTGGAATTACAAGTGTGAGAGAATACAACACTTAATAGAAGGAAAAATTTTCTTTAACACTGTGCAAGGAATCTCATCCACCTCCAGCGGCATTTGTACTCCTCAGCCGTCTCAGAATGAGGACTTAGAATGAGGACATTGACCATGTTTCATGTTTCAACAAATCTCCTCAGGCAATTTTGTTTTTGAGATCTTTTAGCCAAATACTGCCCGAGTTAAGTACTGATTACGGTGTATTATGATTTAATTTACCCCCATTTGGCCTACGGAGTGGTCCTTTTGGGAGCTTGCGCAAACACTCAGTTTCAAACAGCATTCAGACTCTCTCAATTTCAATAATCGCCAAAAAGAAATTGAGAGAGTTGTGCAGGCAACTTTTCAAGAAATTGCAGCAGTTGTCTTTGCCGTGCCTCTACATTTTGGAAAACAACTTATTTTTATGAGTATACGTGCCTTAGCTAGAGGCCAGGACATACACATGTATGAGACACGTGGCAAAGGAAACTACGCGACCAGGGTGATACGAAACGGTGGGTTTATGAACGCCTGCCCCTCGCAAGCAGGTTTGAATTTCCTCAACAGACTGCCCAATTCAATTTAAGATGCTCCAACGCCTAAGGCGTTAAAGACTCGCCTCAAACGCTTTCTTAGTGTCAAAGGATTCTTTAATAACGGGCGAGTTTTTTTTTGGCATTCCGACTTGGAAACCTGCCTTCCTGGCTGACTTTCACCATACTAAGTAGGTTCCATTGGCATGAATGAAAGAGGCGTGATTATAAAATTGTGTGTATGAATGTGTAGGGGAGAGGCGGGCATAATGGCCAGGCTAAGACATTTTGATTTTTTTTAACTAACTTTTTAGTCGAGCTGGAAATTAAAAAAATCATATCCATATATAGATCAACTATCATAAGACTTGTATTAAATGTTTTAGTTGCGTTTAGGCAAAATGGATGTCCCTTAGTAATCAATTTTCCAAAAAGTAACCATATGGCCATTACGCCCGCAGGGGGTAGGGCATAATGGCCATATATCTAAAATGTGGGTAAATACATTGTAAAAACAGCTGTTTGATAATAAAACATTTATTATAAAGATTTGTAACCTAAGTATATTGATTGAAAGCCAGTTAAAAAAATGTGAATTGAAAAACTTTGAATAGAAAATATACATATTTCATACTTTGATCCAAAAACATTAATTTTTTAGAATCGTACAAATAAAAAAGTTATTTTGTATTAAGTTTTAATTACAATTTTCACATAAAAACCTAAGGTCCTTCTGATCTACGCCAGCACACAGTTTCATGCGCCCACATATTGCACCCTTGGCACTTTATCCAACGCTCATTAGAGGATGAAGCTGAGAATTGTTCCATACAATAAAAAACATTCGACATCATCATCTGAATCTTGAAAAAAGACTTCCTTTTGAGTGGTATTGATCTTGGGTTTTTTAGATGTCCTCTTTTAGGTCTGTTTTTCTTTCTTCGCCCTTTTTTTTGTTTCAGAAGTTTTTCTTTATCTTTTTCATCTTTCGCAGCTTTCTCGGCTATCAAGTTATCTTTGTAAGGGCTTCCTGACAGCAAAGCTGCACAGCCTCTTTTTACGTCCCAGTTCTCCTACGACTCTCATCAGATACACAAGGAAGAGGGATAATATCTTTAGGGCTTATAGCAAATGATGTCCCAGGTTGTTGATCATACTTTTCATCAAGATTGGTGGTGTAACTGCTTGGTGATACAGCTTGCAGAGAAGGAACTGCGTTTGCTAGTAGAGGGTAGTGGATCTGTAGAATTTAGACCTCCTGTTGTTGGCAAGTCCGTTGGTCCGTCTGGAAGTGTAAGGTCCGTTACTTCTGCTGCAGCAAATTCGTCACTTCTGTGAAAATGTGTTTCGTTGAGGGGCTCAATGCCACATTTCCTAAATCCATTTACAGCATTAAGTGGAACAGCAGCCTTCATGTACGCTTCCCCAAAAAGACGACTCACTTGGTATTGAGTTTACTGTTCGTCCAGGGTTTGTTTCTTAAGAATCTCTCGATTGCCTGAACATAAAAAGTGTTCAGGGGCCCCATAAATGACACGTCCTAGGGGGCTGCAACTTGTGTGTGCAGTGAGGTGGTAGACACAGCTACAGACGTATGATTAGCCTCTGGCCAGTTTGAATGAACTCAATGTTTTTTTGTATGAGTGGAAATGCCCATCAAGTATTAATAACACTGGGTTCATCTTTTGTAGGTTTGGCATGTACCAGAAAATGATTTATACCAACTGTACAAAAAGTTCTGTCTGCATCCACCCAGATGGATGGCAGGTGAATGCAGTTCCAGGTGGAGCTCCATCCGTCAGTTCAGCCTTCATCCGTAGGCGGGGAAATATGATGTAGGGGGGAATGTAAGGGAGCCCCCAGCTGACATGCACATTACCAAAGAACACAAAACCCCTCTCTCAGCTGAGGTCAAAGATCCAACCTGCCGCCTGCCTCTTAATGCTAAAACTTTAGAGCTTTTGGACTGGACTGTAGTTAGTCCTGTCTCATCCACATTGAAAATTCGATGGGCTGTGTAATTATATTTGGAACCTTTCCTCAACTAATATATCAAAAAATTTCTTAAACAGAAATCTTATTAAACCCACTTGCTCTAGCTGCAGAAGTTTGCTCAGGTTCTCTTAGAGTTAACTGTGGATGGCGTTTGCGGAAACCGGCGATCCAAACCTTTTCCAGCCATCCTGGACTCTTTGGTTAAAAGTGTGACAAAGTTTGTTCTTCAGCAAGTTTCATATGCTGCACTTCGAAGATCCTGAACAGTCATACCGAAAAATCTAGTCTCCAGTAAAAGTAGATGATTGAATATTTCTAGTTCTTGTTCCTTAGTAAAGACGGAATTAAAACCTTCCAAATACTTTTTTTGTGTCCTGTAGCTCTCTTGTTCTTCTCCAGCACTCTCCTCTTCAAAGTGTTCCCTTGGTACTTTGTATGTGGTCGCAGCTGTTAAAAATGCCATACCTCCCTTCACTGCATCTATTGCCTTTTGCATGTTTTCCAGGATCCCCATGACTGCCGATCTCCCTTTGCGCTTGTAGTTGTAAACCATCGCTCCTGAAACAAAACAAAACAACTGAAGTATTTCAAATTTTTAAAAAATAAACATAAATAATTAAACATTTTATTATAATTATAATTTTTTATATATTATAAATTATTATAATACATAAAAATATTGGTTTTATAACATCTAAATTGTTAAAAAAAACTGTTTTATTGGCTTTACTATGGAAATCTGAACAATTTTTCTGTAATCATTTAGAATAATTATATCACTTTAAAACTTTTTTCAAGTAACAGGAATAAGGAAGTTAAAGATGAAAATTGCAGACGGGCATAACGGCCAAAAGCTGCGGGCGTAATGGCCACCTACTGGCGTTGTGCCCGCCCAGACGTCATTAACAAAACAGTCTTCTAGGTTACTAACAAACAATGATAAACCACTTCTTAATACAGACATTAATAGCTAACTAATGACTCTTTTAAAATATATAGGACCGAAAAATAAAATATAATACGTAATTTTGTAATTATTACATAAGTTGATGTCTTACCTTAGATCAGAAGGTGTGGAAAACACAAAAATTACGATAACTCTTGATGTCGTAGCGGCGTGTTCTTATGACGACTCAACACAACTGGTGGGGCTACCAGGCACCTTCATGAACAGTTTCCGCATGGTGGCAGCACTGTACACACACAAAAAAACACGCCTGGCCATTATACCCGCACTGTCCATTATGCCCGGCTCTCCCCTATTGTTTTTACAAATGTCTGAAATTTGAGAAACCCCCTATTTTGATGTTTCTCTTACAATTTTAAAATATTATAGCTGCAATAAAAAAGATTTAGATTTTGATGTCCTGATTATTCATTAGTGAATCTTCTGACATGGTGCTAGGTTCAAATACGTTTATGTTTTGTTGTTGTTAAATTTGAATTATTTATGTTTATCACCACGTTTTAATGACCGTGGTATTCTTAAAATGGAAAAAATATGAAATCAATTTTTATTATTGAGAAGGACACAATTGATTTTTAAGATTGAATTTCTTTATTGAAGAAACAAGTTTAGCCAGCCGTGTTTATATTTAAGTGGGAATCGGAGTTGAATTAGAATTGATTTGAAGATTTATTCCAACATATTTAATTTGCTGGTATGATAAGTTTCCGTAATATATTTATGCTATTGTATATCATGGAATAAAAAATTGAAAAAACATCACAAAATATAGTTTTTATTACAAAACACAGCACACCACTAAATAACCATACTTCCGATATGGAAAGAATGAAAGTAACCCTATTTTATGTGGAATACAATACTTTGTTCAATTGACAAGCCAAAATTACACAAGTACATGAATATGTACTTGTATGATGACTTTTTACAAACAAATTTTGATCATTTCTAAGAATGTATATAATACTGGGAACTAGAAGTACATGCTATAATCTACAAAACAAGATATACTCTTAGAAATATTGGAATGAACATAAATTTCTTTAAACTTATATGATTTCAAACAGGCAGATGACATTAATAGATAAATTATCTGTCACGTGTACAGTTTGCATGTTTAGGGGGAAAGTCTCATTACGTTTATATTACTGAACATGGCCGTGCACTCTCATCCCGCTACTTCTATACTATTTTACTGTTCAATTTTATGATAAAGTACTTGGAGAATGCTTTCCTGTTGAATAACAACAAAAGCGTGTTTTTGTTTTATAAGTAATGGTTACATGGCATTTGAATAGTACATGAAGCTTATCAAAAACATTAGGCTATATTTTAAAAAACATTCAAAATATATGTAAAATATCTCAACTATATTGCATTTGTTTAAAATCAGTCTTTAATTTGGAAAAAGTATTTTGTATTATTACTTTGAAGTTTCGTTTGAAAGACCAATTTAATGAATGGTTGAAGTGTAAAATAACATGTGTGCATATGTTAAATTATATTCGAAAATAGACGTTATAAATATTTTAGAATAATTATTGTAAGCCTTTTTTATTGTTTAATGATTAGTTAATTATGTAAAATGTGCTCACATGGGAAAAATGATTGTAGAAGATAAAAATATACACCTTATGTTTCCAATGGTTTTCTTTAATGGGCAGTTGAAATAACTACAGAATATAAACATCTTCGCGCACATATTTTTATTTTTACTTTGGAAGAATATTTATAAACAGAAACAGTATGTTCAAGTTAAAAAAACGAGAGTCATTAATAAACCCACAGATCTAACTACATTCACTTAGGAAACTTCACCTTGTATTAAATATATTTATATAATCATTTGCACATCCGGTGTTGCTAACTATCCTTAAATTGTTACAAAGAGACACGCATCGAGACGCCATGGACATTTGTATAGTCCAATCATGAATCAATAGTTTTTAAATCTTATACGAGTAGAATATGGTTTATAACGTACCGTAAAGGTAACTGCTTTACACTCTAAAAGTATCAAGTGGCAATTAAACTTTAAATAATAGTTCATAACGGTTCACAAACTGTATATCATACTGCTTTGAGACTTATTAACAAATCTGCTTAACATTGTAATACATGTAATAACAGTGGCAAATCACTGTATTTAATTACATTTCAGCGATTCGGTTTATTAAAAGTCCGTTGCTAAGATTTTTAGTGTTCCAATAACCATAACTTATCTAACCGTTAGCAACCATTATATTGTCAAGCAATGTTATATTGTCTTAAACACGTAGTAAAATAAAATGTATTTTAAATTCATTGAACGTAACGGCCAGTGCAGTGTACGTAACAATATTCATCTATCACATTTATCAATTACTATGGTAACAAGTATTAAATCTGAAAGTTTCCTTTCGTATAAAAGTATAAATCATAAGTAAGTGATTTAATCTGCAGTCAGCAAAAAATTCAATGAAGTGGTTTAATTTATAGTAAGGTTAACTTCTAAGAAAACTATATCCCTTTAATCCTTTTTTACCTAGGCGCATTTTATGTTAAATATTCAAGGAAAAATTGTGTTCATTGCGATGAAAAAACCATCTTGCCATCATTTTTACATCACGTTATTGTATGTTATTTTTTATTTTAAAGAAATTCTGCAGTAGTACTATCTGGAAACCTGATGTGCAATAAGAAGCTTGCCAAAGCAACTTCGTGTGTTATAATAATAGGAAAAATTCCAATCTCTGCAATCAAGGCATATTATCTCTGCAAATATCCCAATACTACAGGGAGGAGGACCTTTTATATTACCGCCAATAGTGGTCACTCCGTTACCATGAAGAAAGATACAGTCCTTATCATCTGTGAGGTAAGTTATGATCAATGGAAAAATGACACTTCCGGTATCTCATCCTGTATCGTTGTCCCAATGTCATATTTAAAGAAACTCATACAGAAGGGTTTTAGATCAGAGTAAAGGATTAAGATTTATACTACAAACCTTCCTACATCAAATATGAGGTAATTTGTATTGGTTCGCAAAATTACAATATCCTCACTCAATCCTGCTTCAATTCTCTACGAGGAATTTACTATTTACTCCAACAGGGACGTCATTGAGACAAATTGTATGTTCCCCAGCATCTGTGAGGTAATGTGTGGGTATTAGAATAAAACAATCTAGGCTTTATTTCTAATTGATCCATTTCTTATTTTCAAAGTACTGCTATAGGTCTAGAATCCTGATAGAAACCTCTTCACAGTAACTGAGGGGCAAGTTAAATTTATTTTGATTATTTCAAACTCTGCAATAAACCTTGTCACGTTGCTTTTAGGAATGTTTTTTATGTATTGCTTCCAATACAGACATCATTATCAAGCTAAACAAGATAGGTGATGTTTTTAAACAACTAGGCAAATTCGTACTAATTTAAGAAGACCGCTTTCCAGCAAATCTGTGGACTTTCATTAAAATATTGTAACATGGAAAAAAGTAAAATTGTATAAACTCCTCATTTTGAAGTCGGTTAAACTATATAATTTTCAATGTTTTAAAAAGTGTATATTAGTTTCAGAATATATATTATTGTTTAGTTGTATCTGCAAAAAAATTCATATAATCGGCATTTTCTCATAAAGATAAAACAATCAGTAAACGTAAATCGTACAGCCGGTATAGAGGAGCAGGTGGTTACCGTGACAACTTGAATTATTAACAAGAGACTGAGACCTGTTTAGGTAATGTCCTTGTAACACCCAAACACTTCTAGTAAATGCCCAATTGTAAAGAAACGAACTTAATAATGTGCAAGTAGAATGAATTCAGTTAGAAAAATACTATGTTAATATTTCTTGTACAATATTTTAGTATTTATTGTTGAATGAAGTAATTAAACAATCGTTTGAGATCCATAAAAAAGTGCAAACTCGAGACTGATTCAAGATTTTTATAATTGAAATTTATAATAATTGTCAAAGAAGTGTAATTGGATGTAAAATGGTAAAACTAATTTCTTGCAGAGCGTTGCATAGTCGTCACTATCAAATAGTACAATATTGTTAAAGTTTATTTTTGAAAAAATAGGATGTGATTTGATAAAATAACGGAATCATCTAGCATCTCGTTTTATGAAATTTTTATTTGCTCATAAAACTATTGATAAATTAATTCGGGATAAACTTAGAGCAATTTTTACAAGCAGTTGTAATATAAACAATCAAAAAATCTTAATATCGTAAAAAATATTAATCCCTAAAATATCACAGTAGTTATTTTTTCTTAAGATTTTGGATAATGCAAAGTCATAATGGCACAATAAAACAGGGCATATTTCTAGTTTTCAAATAAAGAAATCTATCATTTCAATCATTTGGCATAAATAGGGTATATTTTTTAATATTGCTTAGAAATTTTACAACTAGAATTTTATACTTCTACTGATAAATGCACAATATTTAGCCTTTTAAGTAAAAAAAGGCGAAAGGGATGAATAGATTATTTTTTAATAAGTATAATACTTTTAAATTTTAACAGGCCGTGCTTTGTACAAAAGTTACGAATTATATAAACAGAAATAAGTGGGTTTAAGTAAAAATGTTTGAAAGTAAATAAGAAGAAATTTAACTGAAACCGTGGTCATTGTTAACACATATATATAATTTTATAGAACCATATACTCTATATCTGTAGAAACACCCATACGTGTAGACTACACAAGTTCTGTTTTACGATATCCAGGCTTTATGTTTTAGTCAAGCAATATCGCCGGCGCACGTAAAGTTCTAGTTTACTGTACATGCAAACATCAGTCCATTTTACAATCAGTCATACTGCAATGCTATATCTCATTTAATGACTATCTATAATTAGCTTTATACCCCAATATAGATGCATGCCATTATTCTAATATAGTATCTTACAATATTTTTGTAGCACTTAACTATTATCCACCTAACCAAACTTTACAGTGTTACAACGATTCCATCATCAACGATTCCATTAACAAACATTTGTTAATTTGTGAAGTGCCCGATGATGGAATCGTTAATTCCGAAAGGCCTTTGCGCAAAAATAAAAGTTATATTTGAAAATGTTTTATTCATTTATACCAGTGATAGTAAAATGTAGTATAATGATATTCATTATTTATTGTCTAGCACTGCACCAATGTTTATATTATAGTTACCTATAAGATGTAACTCGACTCTCGTAATATAAAGTAAAATTATATTTGCCTAATTACCAATTTCAGCTTATTGTGTTCCAGTAAAGAAAGGAAGTTTCAACATTGTTGACTAAAACTTTTTTACAATCTAATCCTAAAAAAGAGAAAAAAATTAAAATCCTTAATATAAAATATAAAGGCTTCCCCTTAAATCTTAGCACTCTTTATCTAAAGTTAAAAATCGTCTGATTCCTAAAATAACATGTATTCAAAATGATACTAATTTAAAAGGTCTAATCTCTATCGCCGTATAGGTTTTATTTGACACATTATGTAAATTTTCCTAGAAGATGACAAGTTATCAACTACAAAAAATTGTTTCGCAATGGTTTTGATTGCTATTGGATTTACCATCATGAACATTTAAAAATCTGAATCACAAGAAAACACAAACAAAATATCGACGAGGTAAATGATGTTGCTAACTTAAACAGATCAGGATAGTACTTATGTTTACTGCTCGCACACAACAGGAGGCTTACAGCAGAACATGAGGATCCTTCAGATGTGCCTGTCCTCGCACTTAATGCTCCTCTCCAGTCTCGCGCTTCAGCTCCTGGAACAACGCAAGGGTTCAGAGGTTTGAGCAGGACTTGAATGTTGCCATACCGCATTCACTCTCTACTACCTGGAGCCAATTAGCTATTCAATATAGTTTGGGCTCATTAGTGAGATTATACTACAATAATACTATAAGCCTTCTCGTGATCCAAAACAAGCCCGCTTTGATTTTCTATAAATGCAAACGTTTATTTTCGTTATATAATAAGCTAAGTTTATTTCTTGAATAATTTTTTTCAAAGCCTTTTCTAGTAACAGAACTAATAAAAAAGTATTTTATAGGAATATATCAAATTTACGGAATTATGCGATTTAGTTACGTTATCTGATACCTATAATGTTACTTAAAATATTGACTGTATGTTATATCCGGAAGTAGATACCGACATAAAATTAAGTTAAAATATAAATCCTAAGAAGTGTATATGAAATTCAAATTTTTGACAACTGAGAACATTTTAATGTATTCTTAGTCTGAAAAAGATTTAATTGGATTTTTTAGTGAAAACAAAGATTTGTTTATTTATCTTTGGCTTACAAAGAAGAGGAAACTTGCAGTCCAAAAAGAACAAAAGTTTTAGAAACCTAGGTAGGATAAATTATATAGATTGAATTCATTTCTAAATAAGGATATCGTCTAATCAGGGGATGAGGCGAGCATCCTATACAGTAATGGATAGGCTAAGTAATGAATTCTTACGCCCTTTATACACTTGTCTGAGTATTTGTGCCTCCCAAATTCAAGCAAAACTGGTATTGTCTAGTCCGTCGCTTCGGACTGAGTTGGATATTGTGTGGAGGGAATATTATAATAGAATGAAACTTCGCTAACTATTTTATAATTAAGTATACGATGTAAACACACAATAGTTTAGATTATCTATTATCTTCCTTTCAACAAAGCTGACTGAAAATCCATAAAAGATATTGAGAAAATATGTAATGCATACCTATTGTTGTTCAATTGTTTGTTCTGTGCCTTTTATTCATTATTTGAAGCAGGGGCAATAGGGTTGTTTGCCTGAATAACACATGGTACACGTTTGCTCACTAATATCGTGTTCTTATGTTTTAGCAGAGTATTTTAATATTTGACCTTTTTTGTACTATATGGTCAATAGCTTTTTGTCTACTAGACAAAAAAAGAAAATAAACATTTCCAAACAAACAAATTTCGTCTCTTCCTAAGTATGTTCCATCTTCCGTTATATACTATTAACTCTTAAAGAATTACTTTTACAGTATATATCTTGTTATTATGTTTTAAAATTATAAGATTAAACTATAGGTCATAGATACTCATAAACGTATCTTTCGTGTGGCGTATCTTAGATTTCATCCACGGCATAACCTTACCTCTAGAATATCAATGCGAATAATGTACTTTCAATCTTTTTTGAGAAATGTAAACGTGTATTTAGTTTTATCGTATCATGGTAATATAAGATAGGTATTCTATAACATAAAAATATAATGGTGTGTGTGTTACCCAATGATTTAAAAAGTACTGGACCTATTGTAATGATATTTTACATGTACATTCTTAGGGCTCCTGGTTAACATTTAGGTCTAATTTTCTAAAATCCCTTCGGGCGTACTCAATTGGTCTTGAAATCTACATTTATTGACTGTTATTTATTGTATCGTGATAAAACGACGTTGAATTATTTTAATTACCAGTTTAAATTTTTGAACACATAGCTTGAAAGCATGAATTAAACTTAAAAGTAACAACACTTCTCATTCATTGTATTCCTCTGTATTCATTGCAAACCTCTGTATTCATTGTTGAGCACAGACGTTATCCAGAAAAAAAAAACTGGGAGTGTTTAGTAAACATATATTTTTTAACTGTTAATTTGAGGAAATATTTAGAATAGAGTCCTTGATCAGAAGTGTAACTTAAATATCATAGAGCAATTAATATATTCCTGTGAATCTGATGAAATTTATGTTAGTTACTCCAATATTGTTTTTTTTAATCTATTTTATTTTTCAATTCTTTTTTATCTAGCTAGTCAAGATTTTGTAGGTAGATTTCTTATAGACGTGTGCTTGTGAAAAGGTGCAATAAACCTGGAGAGTTTCATAAAAGCTTTCGGAGGGTGGGTGAAGGAATATTGATCCATTTCCCCATTCCTCTTGTAAACGGCAAATAAACCAAAATAAGATGTGTTTGTACACTCTCGTCTCATTTCTTTTGAATATACATTAGACACCGTGAGATTTACCGTGGCAACTGAAGGTTATATAACTCTTCTACTTAACAAAATAAAGGATCGTTTTTACTATGGTAACAATTTATATTTATTCGTTATTAAATGTACTATAAATATATATTTTCATCACTTGTATTTAAAAAGTTTTGTTTACTGAGGAAGCTCTAGAAATTCCGTAACCTATAATCTTAAATACAAGTAAACGTTGCAATTCTGAAGTCCTGTTCCACTAGCAATCTCTTCAACAGGAACTTTTGAGTAAAGTGAGTATGCAAATGTTATTAAAGTGGAACAAAAGTGCAAGGCGGGGAGATGGTTTATGAGGTAAGGATAAACAGTAGCTTATCGCAGCTGTAAAGTCGGGTCTGGGGACAGGCCTCCACGAGTCGTTCATACTACCTTTCATCTAATCAAGCTTTATAACTCACATTGGATTGCAATTTCTTTCAACATTTTTAAAACCTAAGCTATTATAAATTAGTTTAAAAATTTTCAAAGAATACTCACAAGACTCGATTCATATCGATTTTCTATTTACACTAACACCTTTGTATTGGTATAGTGCTTATTTACTAAATATTTACTCCTTTATTGGCTGTAAGCGAATGGTGGTTTAATAACTTTTATTTCTCTATCTTTCTGTCACACATGATATCTAAAAAACTATCTGACCTATATATGCACGAAACTGCAATACATATTAAATTTGTACGTGAAGCTTCACATCTATATGAGGAAACACAAGAGTTCAGTGATGGTGAATGTATCATGTTTATGTGATTCTAATGAACACCCCATGTTAATCGTTAACTGGTACCAATTTGAAACAAAAATTTCTGTTTGAATGAAAATGCCTAAATTGGAATACGAGGAGGTGATCTTGTTTCTATGCCCAAACTTGGATAGCCTACATGAATTAGTATCATACATTCTTGATAATGGACTGACAATGTACTATTCGAACTCTCCATACGAGTACGTAGTACGAGTACTGTGGTGGGTATATAGTTGTTTTGTAGGTTGAGGGTGGCAGGATCCAGTAGTAGTATGGTAATCAGATGTCTCTACGTGCTCTGGATTTAACAACCACTTAGGTTAACTATCGCGAACAACTGTTCCTAGAAACCGTGTCAGTACAATCCTTACAGGAATATTAGAACATGATTTATATTACTAGGTCAGGCTTAACCACCTACATATAACAGCGATTGGCCTTTTTGCTTAATAATATTTAAATTGAAATGTGAAAGATCTCGTTAAAATATTACCTTTGTACGCAGGAGCTGTAAACGTAGTACAGAGCTATAACTAAATCATGACACTAACACACTAACACAAGCTTTCATTTAATTGAAATGATGCACTGTTTTGGTTTAATTTGATGTAAGTTTTATTTATGGCAACACAGTTTTTGTTTGTTTACCCAAGGGAAATGAATCAATACGAGGATTGCCAATCATTGTAATGTTCATTACTTTATTGCGTATTGAACGATATGCTGATTTTCATAATATGATTTTGTTGGGTCTGTATACTTGTTATTAAGATTTAAAAGTAGATAGATGAATTCGAGGAATTTGTAATCATTATAGCATTTATTATTTAGTGTACGATATACAATAAGGCTAATTTCATAAAATAACACGTTGAATATATTGTTAATACAAATTAAAAATAAATGTTAAACGAACGTGGTATAAATAACTAATTCTGTTGAGTTAATTGGCATTGTGTAAAATGAATGAGTGTGTTATAGATACAATCTTAATAATATTGAGATAGAAAGAAGAGAAGATAATTAAGAAATGATCCTATACGATAAGAAAATAATATTTGATAAGCGTCAAAATAAATCTACATATATTAACCCATATGAATAAGATTTACAACTGTATGTATCATCTGGTTTATGCATGAAATTATTGGTTGATTGAAGTTGACTTAGTCGTAATGTTCATAGTTTATTCTGGCTAACCGGACCTAGAAATACAGAGAACAAAGCTGTCACATTTTTATATTTTCTATTGTATTTTGTGGTTCTAATAAGAAATAATTTGTTCAGTATTGGAAGGGATAGCATGTATTCATCTATTATATTGTTTCTAATAGTAAGATTTGAAACCTTTTCGTTGGAAAAATATATCTAGAAAACTTTATATTGGCATTATTTCGACCCCAATCTGGTTATGATAGATTAGCTACAAAAATAAAAGAATTTAAGTATTTGAAATATTAATACTTTAATTACCCAAAACGTTATCGGTTTATGAAATATTGTATCAAACAAAGCCTGTCTTTACTAAAACATTTTCGTTCTGAAGCCATATCAAAATACATAGGACACAATACATACTTTAATAAAAACGTACATTTGTAAATAATTTTTCTTTTATATTTTTTCCTATATACTTCCGATAATTGAACGACAAAAATAAACACTTTAATGTTTATTTAGGAGTATTAATAAATTAAAACAGAAAATAATCTACACATGATTTGTTGTTAAAACTAGGACAAATCAAAGTTATAGAAAGCATTCGTTCAGAAACCACATTAGCTGCAAAAGCACGTAAACCTCCATTATCACGTTTATGGGGTATAAAGTTGCACCAGAAATCATTAAATCTTGCCATTTCGTCTTCTGTGAGTGACTTTATTAAGCGCTCAAATTCCTTAAAATATTTTCAACCCCATAGTTTGCAGTATATTAAAAATGGGATTATTCTTCCTTTCTAAAAGATTTATTGTGTTATGTAAGTAATAAGAAACTAAAACGTGGTACAATATTGCTGTTACATACTAATGTAATACATAAAAAAAGTTCATCTATGCGTTGAAAAGTGTGTTTATGAAATTTATAAATGATGTTAAGACTGGTTACGTTAAATACACAATAAAAGTGTACCAACCAAAGAAAAGTTGTTTAGCCTCACAAACAACTTATACAGTACATACATAGATCATAGAGGTAGTTTTTAAGAACCTTATAGGACTGACCTGGGCGTCTGTTTACCGTATTTGAGGCTTACGAGTATGGAAGCCCAGATTTACTAACGAAACAGCCAATTTCAACGCCTCTCTCAACTATAAAGGAGACTGCTGCGTGCCAGCTTTACTGAGAAGTTCCGATGGACCTGCGTAATTCGTTTCTGGCGTGATAGCCTACAGTCACTTTAAACTTGTTCACGAATCGAGGTGTAATTTTAATGAATAAAGACTCAATACCGAAAAAACAACCAGAAGAGAAAGACTACTAGACCTACATGGATTAAAAAAATTATCTATATATGTTTTGGTATAATAAGTTAGTGAATAAAAATTAATACATTCTGTGGATTACAAATGATAATAAATAGTTTCGTTACTATTGTTTATATTTTTTCCGGAAGAACCTCATTCTATATTTATATTAATAAAATCATAAAACCCTTTCTTTAATATTTAAGAAAGTTGCTGAGAATGCATTACAAAAGAAAGCGTCAGATGGGATTTCACTTCTTAATGACGCGTTGATTTGACATTTTCTGGAATGGACTAAATGGAGATTCTCCATAGATTTTAAAAATCCAACATAAATTTTTTAAGAACTCAAAAGTTTTTCTTAAGTATTCTTTGAAAGCCTTCCAAAAATCTTCCTTTATTCTTTTCGGTATATTCCTTATTTTCACTCCATGCCATATTTTAGAAATGAATTAGAATTGAGTTGCTGACGTAAACCGACTTTATATGGCTCATTTACGTTAATGTTACAACTATTTTATTTAGTATACGTAGACACACTATTTGTCCACATTTGTCCCATATATGGGACGATTTTTTGTAATAATATTATTTATTAATAAATGGCTACTCTAGGCCTTGGAGTGCATTGAACTGCCACTAGATAGGACTACCGTACAATGTTGTACAGTGGTACACTCTATTGGAATTTCTGAAAAAACTTAAAATACACTTTCCCACTCAAAACAAGGTAACCTAAATTTATCGATGAGGAAGGTACTATTTATGTTTATAAACATTTTGGAATTTTACTATTTTGTCAAATAAAAATTGTTTTCACAAAATATATGATATATACGATCCAAATAAATATCTGTCAGATGATTTAGTAGCGAAATGTTGACTATGGTGATATTTAATGAATCGTCCCACATATGGGACAAATCCACACAATGGTGTCTCAGCTGATTGTTGTTTCAGTAAACAGTGAACAGCTGAATGTGTCTGTGTAAGTATTTAGCTGTGTTTTGCAAGATGTTTCGTGGCCTAAGAGATGTTTTTGTCAATGACAATGATATCATTGCATTGATATATGAAGGGAATCTATCAGAAATTGATGAACTAGACGACGAAATAGAAGGAAATGAACTTGAAGAAAACGAAGGTAAGATCATTTCAAATATTTTACTAATAAACAAATCTGTCTTGATAGGTTATGTTCGTTATGACTAATGCTTACTCAGTGAATGAAGCAAATATTATGGTTACAGATTAGTCCATAAACAATATCATGATAATAATGGGCAGTTTTATATTTGGTCCAGTTACACATGTTTTTTTTTACAGATATCATTCAACCACTTCTACACGCAGAAGTACAAGATGACCCGCGCCGATAGCCGCCGATGGCGCTAGTTGGTGATGATATGTTTGCAGTTCCCGGGTATACATCAGACAATATTTTCTGTAATGGATTTCGATGTACAAGGTGATGGAGATCCAGAAGCTGTCAGTGACTTCAATCCTATCATTCCAGCTAATAATACACCAAAGTAATACACCAGAGCCCCTTGAACCTGTAATGGTTAGCACCTGCCAAACATTAGATCAGGCTGTAAGTGAATACTTCTTAAAAAAAAAACAGTTGACTGCAAAGAAAGAAATAAAATGGAGAACCATTGATGGTTTTGAAACCGTAAATGAACAATTTTATGAGCCCCCACAACCAGATTTGACTGAGCTTTCAAGCCCATTAGAGTATTTTGATAAATATTTCTCTGATCCTTTTTGGACTGAGTGTGCGTACTACACAAATCTCTATGCTCAACAAGAGAATGTGCCTCATTATACTGTGGCACACCTTGATGAAATAAAGCAATTTATTGGTATTAATATCCTGATGGGGAATTTGAATTATCCTCGCGTGGATTATTATTGGGAGCCAAGGTTTGTTGTACCTCTTATCCGAGATAACATGGCTAGAAAAAGTTTTTACAAGCTAAGAAATTGTATTCACTTTCTTGATAACACACAGCAAAATCCTCAAGACACAGATAAATTCTGGAAAGTTCGTCCTATTTACAACAGAATCAAGCAAACTTGCGGTCACCTTGAACTAGAACATAATGTTTGTATTGACGAACAAAAGATCCCATTCAAGGGAAAGTTTATTAACAAACAATGCTCTGTGGAGAAAGTGGACTCATATACGATTTTTTATTGTACCAAGGTCCAACAGCTGAAGTGGATTCTGTTCTCAGTAAGCTAGGCCAAGGATGTGCTGTTGTCTTGCATCTGGCTGAGAGAATTACAGTACCAAACATCCACATGTATTTTGATAATTTTTTTAATTCCTATTGGTGCCTTCAATTGCTCAAACAGAAAGGAATATATGCTGCCGGTACTGCTATGCCTGATCGCTTTTCAAAACCTCCAATATTGTCAAAAAAGAAATAAAAGCTCTTAGTCGAGGACCCTTCTATAAAGTCTCCTGATGATGGAAATCATATTGACTCAGTGGAATGATAATTCAACTGTAAATTTGGCCTCAAACTTTATTGGCTCAGGAAAAATAGACACTTGCAAGCGATGGGACAAAAAAAACAAAGTTTACATTCAAGTCCAAAGACCTGAAGTTGTTCAAAGATACAACAAGAGTATGGGAGGAGTGGATAAAGTTTGACTTTCTTATTTCTATTTATAGAACATTTATTAGAAGCAAGAAATGGACACTCAGGATGATCACACATGCGATCGACCTGGCAGTGACCTTTTTTGTGTGCTTGGCTTCAGTATATTAGGGATGCCACACAACTAAAAATTCCTAAGAAACAAAAACTTGACTTATTAAAATTTCGTCAGCATGTAGGAGAAGTTTTGATTGTGAGTTGAAAGACATCTAACAAAAAACGTGGCAGACCATCCAGTGAAACACCTCCTCCAATAGCCGCTAAGAGACAGAATGCTATCAAACCGGTAGACGATGTCAGGTGGGACGGTAAAAACCACCTAACTTCATTTGATGACTCTAGGAATAACTCTAGGTGTAAAAACCCTGGTTGCAAGCAGAAAACCTTTGTAATGTGCACAAAGTGCTCAGTCAACTTGTGTGTTGCTAGAAACAGGAACTGTTTTTTTGACTTCCACAGCAAATAAGTGTGCTAAAAGTGGGCAGCATTATTGGAAATATTATAAACTGTAATGACAAAACATTTTATGCTACCCCTAGTTATAAAAAACTTGTGAAAATTTGTATTTACTGTAAAATTTTTTGAAAAACCAAAAATTTGAAATTTTAGTTTAGGTTTTTATTATTATAACTCAGTGGCAAGTAACTGTACACTAATAAACTGAAGAAATAATGTAAAATGTTGTGTTTTATTGCAGTTTTTACCCAACAGAATCGTAATTTTAAAAAAATTATCTTAACTATAAAAGCGACCTTTATGTGGATGTGTCCCATATATGGGACGATCCATAGCTTGGTAATTTTTTTACATCAAAATTCATAAAAAAATTAAAGAATTCATATACTAAAAATTAAATTTTTATCACCATTTTTGAAAATTACCCAGTAAAATATTCAAGAAGAAAATAAATTTCTTGGAATTTTACAAGAATAACAATGATAAAATTAATTAAAATACTGAATCTTCTAAAATTCCTGCAGATACTATATGCAGCACTAACTGATTATTTTGACAGCATCGTGATAACTTAAGGCTTCATTTTATCGTTAATACTAAAAAAGTAAAAAGATTACTATATATTTATATAATGATATAATAATATATATATATATATATATATATATATATATATATATATATATATATATATATATATATGTATATATAATTAAACGTAAAGGTTTTTCAACTGATATAGTATGTGTCTTTTAACTAACTACAGTATTAGGTTAAAAAAATTATATAGCCAACATCTCAGTCAAAGTGAACAGTAAAAAAAGCACACACACACACACACACACACACACACACACACACACACACACACACACACACACACACACACACAACACACACACACACACACACACACACACACACACACACACACACACACACACACACACACACACGCACGCACGCACGCACGCACGCACGCACGCACGCACGCACGCACGCACTCACGCACGCACGCACGCACGCGCGCACGCACGCACGCACGCACGCACGCGCGCACGCACGCAAGCGCGCACGCACGCACGCACGCACGCACGCAAGCGCGCACGCACGCACGCACGCACACACACACACACACAATTAATTAGTATGCATTGTTAATATAGTGATTTTGTAAAATTATGAATTCGGATAATTATGCATGAAATGTAATATGTGTTCTTTCGTTCAAAATTTTACGGTATATAGTGTGATGATTAGTTACTTTAAATAAGGATCTAGGTACCAACTGCTCCCCCGCACGCGCAGTTCTGCGCCTTGGGGGATAAAAGTGTATGTATGAAATTGTATTGTATTTTTTCCAGAATAAAGTGATTTTTGAACTTGAACTTGAACACACACACACACACACACACACACACACACACACACACACACACACACACACACACACACACACACACTTATAGCAGTTTTAAAAGAAACTATAATTGTTTTCTGTACAGTATTTCGTTGTAAGTATACAATTTTATCAAGTACACTTTTTTTTAAAATACACAGAATGAAATAAACAAAACAAAATATATATAATTACTCCTTAAATTGTCTGAGGTGTAGGCTACAATATAATGTTTTTAACCTAATACTGTAGTTAGTTAAAAGACACATACTATATCAGTTGCAAACCTTTTAAGTTTAATTTTAGCCATTGAATAATGTAATATAATGTAAATATATTGCAGTGTAATCAAATTAAATTGTTGCTCAGAGAAATAATTAAAACTTTTTTGTTACTAAACGTGTCATAAATAAAACAATTCTATTTTAATTATCTCGGACTTAGGAGATTACCAGGAAAAACGCTGTAGATTTGCTTTGAATTTTGAGAATTGGGAACACATACTGATCTACATTCAAAAGCTGTGGTCAGTTCATTCATATTTTCTAAGAAGTATTGCCTCCATGATACACGTATTGTATATTATTAGCTCTAATAATCTCCTCGGCCTTGCCTAAGTCGGCTCATGTACAGGTACTCCAGGAAACAATCACATTCAACGAGATTGATGAGTTAGTGTACATGGTCTAGGATTAACTATTTATTGTTCTATATATAGAATATTACACTGACATTTAAAATACAGTTTTTGATTAATGTTTAAAGAAAACAGTTTAAAATTGTTTTTTAATTAGGGTATAAATGATACAATATTTCATATTAAAATAAACGTATGTAGGTACCATATCATGGTACCATTAATATTATTTCTTATGCGAATACTTATAGTTTGCTTGATACCAAGTATGTTTAAAAATTATAATGTATGTTATCAATTTCTGTAACTGTGTGTAGATATTGCCACATATTTTGAATGAGCTTCATTAATATTGTAAGTGTAAGTGTTTGATATTTCGTCAAAATGAAGTCATAATATTAAAAATATGTAGTTACAACTGTAATTTATCCATGTTGGGGTATGAATCCTATTCATGAGAAATCGTTTAGGGAAATACAGAAACCCTATACTTTTACTTGACCAATACTAAGTTTTACTATTAGATTACATTATTAGAATATAATTGCATTATAATATTATTAAATAGACATCATGTGTTTAAATTAAAGTGTCTTAAAAGATTTAGGTAAGAGCTATGGAAGCCTATTATTCATGTGAATAGAAACATTTTATTTCTTTTTGTCTGTGTCTCTGTTCGCATTAGAAGTGAACCCTCCTAGGAATAGAAAAAAACACTGGATTGTAACTAAATGAGCATTTCTTTTTGAACCTTTTAAAAATAGTTTAAATTTACGTCTACCAGCACAAAAATAATTTTATTTACTCCAAGTTAATGGTCTCTATCAGAACAACTAATAATTATTTAGAAGTAAGTCATGTACGATAATATTCAACATTGTAATATTGCCTAGTAATATTTTACGAGAAGATAGTTTGTCCAATGCGAAAATTTGTTGTCTTTCTGAAACATTGTTTTCGTGCTATCTAGAGGTAAACAACTGTGTGTTGTATCTCAGCTTCTATTTGAGACACGAATGTAAAACACTTATAAGGTTAGCCAAAGTTTGCCGACAATAACGTTACCAGTGAGCGATGAGCAAAGGCGGCATTGTGGAGCAGGTGGTCGCCGCACTGTGACAGTTTAAATTATGAACAAAAAGCTGAGACCTGTTTAGGTCCTCGTTACGTCGAAACATTTCTTGTAAATGGCATGAGTCGTCTTCTATCTGCGAGATTTTGTAAATTATCTATCCACTAATCATGGTAATTAAGCTTTTGGGCAAATTTTCTATATTTCACTATCTTTAATAATTTAGTATAACTAGTTTTTAAAGTACGCCAAAACAAATAATTGTAGTCTTATAAAATATATATATATATATATATATAGAATTTTAATGGAACTATAAATTCAGTGTTTATCACAAATATTCTTATAAACACCATTATTAAACGTTATGTTTTACTGAAGTTATTGAAGGTGGTTGGAACGAAGTCAACTGTACAATTGTCACTTTGTAGTGAATTTTATCATGGAATAAAATCACTACTTAATAAGTACTCGACTGAATTCGTTGATCCAAACACGTATACGTTGGCAACGCATTAAAGACAGACTTTCTGCACTCTACGTACACAACTATGCTGCATGATTTGGTGCTCAGAAAATACAACGAGTTTGCTTTTTAAAGATAGGTAATGTACTGAGTTTGGAATGGTTCTCATAGATGTCTAATTTCGTCGTCGAGTCGTGACCATTTATATAAACAATATGTATTACTCGCTGGGTGGGACTGGCGCGGTTCGGCGCCTCGCTGCTCTCTTCTACCTCAGTATGGGCAACAACGCTATCCTACTGCTCTTAAACTTCTCTGTAATCTTTTTATGCTTACTAGAATATATTCTATGTTTGGTATTAATGAGCCTCATTGTATTTTTTTAATTGTTAAAGTTCAGTTTTTAAGTTATAAATAGCAGATTAAATTACATTCTACAGCAATACTGTGAATACAATAATTTGTGTAATACTATATGAAAACTACTACTAATATAATTTTAAATTTAAATTTGTCTTTATATCATAAACCGATCCTGGAAGACCTATTAAAACAATCCTCAGACCCCAATAATGTTATCCTTTTATGGCCGCTAACACTATTTATTATTTAACACGAGTAGCTTACATAGGATTTACAGTATTTTTTATTTCCGAAATCTGATTGATACATAAGAATCACCATAGCTATTGTGGGAAAGGTTGATTATGCGAATGTTGAGCTTAGCTCTTTTCACCTTCCCCTTAGTGCAGCGTCTGAAATATGATGCTGTCACAGACTTGGAATCTGGAGACCCCGCCCGTGAGAAAAGATAAAACAAATCGACGACGAAGAGCTGAAAACGAAGTTTGTGCAACTTTTCGACGTCAGCCACTCAGCGGAGGGTGAAAAGGAGATTAATTCAACATTCAAATTGAATCAAACCTTTCCACCATACCTACGTTATGATTGTGTAGAAATTAAGTTGTTACAATCGTGCTTTAGGATCGTGCCTAACACATCGTAGGGGACTCGATTGTGCACCTTATGAGACAACGTGAATACCTCTTTATTTAGATTGCACTTCATTTTTTAGCCTAGGAGTCAAGTGTCAGATGTCAGACGTTAATAAATAAAATTAAATGTATTGATGCAAAAAAATTTCAACTCAGAAAGTCAAAATATATTTAATGTTTTACATTAATACCGGCTACATTTAATGCACTTAAAAGTTGTCCACTTTTCCTACCGGGCTATTGTTTGACATGACACCGGAAACAATCTGACGTGTGCGTCAGTGTGTGTTGAGCCGACTACTAACAAATACACATACTCTCGTCACCGATGGCAGTTGTGCAAATAATGTGCTTCTGAAGATGTCTTTTGACACTCCAACGTTCAGAGCCTACCGATGGAGATAGAATTGGGCCCAGGATTATTGATATCTTCGGTAACTATTACTGACTACAGGAAAAGATTCTGAAATATTTCCATCTGATTTAAGATGGCTAATTTTATTTCTAAAAATCTTCAATATTCCACTGAGAGTGATATACTTTTGGGAAATATATACGGAAAACATGGAAAAACTTTATTATCTTGTTTGTTGTACGTTTCATATCTAAGCTTTCAGATCTGGAGTGTCAGAATGATTCTCGACTGTATAGCTAGAGAATCGGACATAATACATTTTACAATGAGTATAATTATAACCCTAGTAATAGATAATCTGATAACAGCTAAGAGGAATCTGTAATTAATGTTTTTCTTTCAAAATCCCCATTAAAGTGTAGCTAAGAAGGGGTGTGAAAAAGTGGGGCGTAAAATTTATCTGATTAAAATGTGTCAAATGTCCATACAGAAATGACGGTGTGAAAGTACTTTTGTTGTAACTCAGAATCACATATACTCTATTAAAGAAAACAAATGTAACGCTACAGGCTTGATGTGAAACAGAATGGTTAATATGTAACATAAAATTGGATCGCTTTGAAAGTGGTTCTAAGAGACGTGTAGATGTTAAATATGTTAATAATACATCTGTGTAATTAAGTGGTGTCAACGAAATAATTAATTATGCTTACTTGTATATAAATACGTGAACATTTGTGTTTAGCAATTTATCGGTATCTTATGAAGCGATAATTTAATTCCGCGCTCACACATACTATTGTTTAGCTAGATAGAATTTTGTGGGCAATAACGTAGTGAAATAGAAATCCTTCTCATACCGAGTATGTACATATTTTCGTGATCTAGGCGACAACGCTAATGTTTCTAGGGCACCGGGAATTACTTGGACCGGAAGAAGACTATAAGGGCCAAAGTAGACAATGATTTGTACTAAAGTAAGATACTTTTTCAGACTGAGTATGTATATAATCATTTGATTGTGGTAAAAGAAAAACTTTACTTTGACATGTAATGCGTAGCTCATTCAAATCTGAAATGATTCTTCACGCTCTAAACATACAATTCGCTTAGATTTTGAAGCGCTTCACAATGAACACTGAAAAAATATGTACGTTACTACATGTGTAATATGTACATGTTTACTTTCAATTCTAAATTGTAATAGGCCTCATATTACATCATAAATGCTGTCACTAAGGATCACTGCTAGTTGAGTATAAACTTGGATCTTTCAATTTCTCAATTGTTGTTTGAACCAATAATCTCCTTTATAAAATATTGTATATCGCGTAAGTCAGGACACTCAAGTGTCATGTCTCATAACCAGGTGTCGACCATCTCCACAGTGTCACATAATCCACACATAACCAACTTCTGCTCTATCTTCACTAAACACATTCATAGCTCACTATAAACTGTTGTGTCTTTAATAGTACTTTTCACCTAAAGAGTAGCTTAAGGGGATTTAAAACCTCCTGAAATATTTTTTACATAATCACCATGTTTAGTCTATAAAATGGTTAACAATTTCATACATATGTCACGCTCTTCTTCTTTTATTTTATTTGAGGTTGCCTATTTTAGAGCGATAGTTTGAGATTCTGGCATGTTGGTTCTCTTTTAGTAAGTGCGTGAGCTTTGTACTCGCCGAAAACCCCAAAGTGTGAGGCCATCTACTGAAGGACAGTTCGCTATCCAGTTGTCATGATGTGTGTTGTAATCATTTCCTTGAATACTTTTTTAAGATCTTATTATTTTAGTATGACACAGTTAAAACCAACCGTCAGGCATGTAAATACATGTTTAGCGCAGCGTAAGCTAACTATTTACAGACTCTTAAAGTGGAGATTTAGTCCCTTATCTAAGTTATGTGAAGATGCCATAAGTATTATTTACATACTTATGTGTCGGTTGGTCGTTTTAATTGTATACCAAGCTAGCAATAATGATATAAAAAATATTCGTTTCAAACAACTTAAATTAGTGCTGCAGACAATTCTTAGAAAAAAACACCTCTATCGATTTCAACAAATCCAGGTTTTACATCAGTGTTTTGAAATAATACTTTTTTAGTTTTTATTATTTTATACCTACACGAGAGTAGTGATAAACGTCAGCATAAAACATGACTGCCACAAGACCTTTTCCATATGGTATGATCATATCAGTACTTTTTAATGGAACACAGTACTCTACTGGTACACATATCGTTTCCCCTACATTAAAATCAAAACGAAAAATGTTCCCATAGATTTTCTGTATCCTCAACCACGTTCTGAATCGACAATTAAACCAGTTTGGAATAAATGTAAACGTCTGCGTATATAAAAAAATATCATTATGAGGTTATTGTGTTAACAATTGACATGCTTGCACTGTTTGTGAACTAAAATCCATAAAGACGAAAGAGGTGTTGTGATGGTGAGGGTCTTGTATGCAAGTTTCTTATCTCAATACGTGCTAAAAAGTTTTCTAATTAACATAAACAGAGCCGCCGAGTGGAAGCCTCTTCAATTCACCCACATCACACTCAGCCGCTGTAAACAAGATAACAATACGACGTCGTTGTTGTTTCTGGTAATGTAACAGTTCCACATTTCATGATACTCCACAAGTTCCTCCCTTTCCGGAGCGTTCAATAAAAACGCTTAGCTGCGTTTCAGTGATTCGTAAAAATATTGGCTTTGATGGTTCATAAAAAATTCCCCTTGTGTTAAAAATGTAATCCACAACATAAAAAAGTCATATAAAATGTTGGAGTTTACAAAAGGTTACAAAAGTGTAAATCTGCACAAGAACATAAATCATCAATATTACTTTTGATGACATCGGGGAACTTAGTTTGCTAAATGTTAAATGTGTCGATTGTGATACCTGAGTCACTGAAATTCCTGATACACTAATTGACTATTCAATCGCTAATAGATTGCCCGAGGAGATGATTATAATTGGATGGATATTGATCAGTGTCATGATATGCCTTCTTAATTAATAAGAAATTGTATAATTGGAACAGATATTTGTAATTGTTGCAAACATTTTCGTTTGGGTTACTTAATAGTATGATATTTGTATTTTTATTTGCTAGCCTTAAATTATGTTTTCTTACAACAGAAGGAATTTCAGGCATTTACAGCAGGTGTAGTAGTTTGACTGATAGCATTGCCTATATATAATAGCTGAAGATAATACATTACCTTTTACAGTGACTGTTACAGGAACAAAACACAGAATAAACAAATTAGGAGACTTAACAGAGTAAATGGTGAAGGTTAATCATACACATTTTGTCAGTAACCTAATAAAACATGTAATAAAGTTACTACGTTGGATTGCTTGTTTAATACAAGGCTTGAACGCTTTAGCTTAACCTGCTATGTGATTTTCTTAGTAAACTGTAAAGTCTAAGCAAAGACCTAAAGTCTTAAAATTTAGAACATAGATCAGAACTAGATATCAGATTTTTAACATACAATTAACTACTTTATTGGTGTCTTAAAAGTCCAACCCCAACCCCCTATTAACTTTATTAACTCTTTCATGAATAGCGATGGAGTGATTTACCTCGGGGGATGTTTATGACCAACTGAGGAGCTTTTTATGTTTTAAACTGTATGTCAAAATTTTAAAATAGGAACCCCTAGCAAGTGAAACCTCGTTTTGAAGATATTATAAAAAGAAGGAGAATGGCGCAAACTAGAGGTCTTGGTAGAAATTTTGACTTACTCCTTATTATTATTTAATCAACTCGGCACAAATAAATGAATTTCACAACGTTATTATGAGATCACATTTATTATTTAGTTAAAAACACTGCAATCAGAAGATGAAGGATTCATTATCAGTAGAAGGTGGAAAGAGCTGAGGGGTTTCAAGGAGTCTAGGAGCTTAACACGGCTTGTGCAGTTCTGGGGATCTCTGGCTTCTCGGCTTAACAGCTCATGTCATACGATACTGATAATCACTCTTACTTGACAAGATCCTTGTAATGATATTAAAAATAGACAGACATAATAGTAATGTGTTATTTATAAAATACACAGGCTGTTTCAAATGGTAGTACTCAAACATAGAAGAAATATTGTAGGTAGCAATATAAAAATAATACTTAAAATATAAAAACACCCTATCGGTCTAAAATAATATTTCCCGTTTCAAAATGTGTTTTTCACAAAAGTAAAAACCTAAATAAAGAGTGATCATAAAGTATTCAAATTGTGTGTAGCTGTACTGAAATAAAGTATTTAAACTACTGAGACAAAACCTATGTCCCTACATTACAACATTTGTAATCATACAATATACTGTATCTCTTTATGATAGAAACTACTAAACCTTAAATATTACAAGTTATTCTAATGTAGAAAATCATAAATTAGATTGTCATTAAATACAATAGCTGTAAAATTTAACAATTTAGAAATATTATGGGAAATATCTGAGTAAGTGTGATATTATAGGTATTTTTGGTTAGCATGCAATAGTTTTTTGTTGCATGTACGTCAGCTGTAGAAATATATTAATTTATGACAAAAACGGTGTAAATATGTTTATTTATGATGTTAATGATTGAGTCTTTATATGCAAGGTATGAAGATTTAATCATGTCATTAACATTACAATAGTTAATTTCTTAGCACGTGTCTTCGTATGCATAAAAACCATGACTAAGTAATTTTACTTAAAAAGTATGTATTCTCAAACCAAAAATCCTTTACGATTACTTTTTCCCCATTTTATATATTTAAATATAAATACAAATTACATCAATATAAATGCAAATGTTTGTGAAGATATTTGGATGTTAGATACTCAATAACCTAGGGTACAGATCTGCCCTAAATTTGGATGTGTACAACTTAGATACGGGAATAAAACATAAGCATATTTTGCTTCCCATATTCCACACAAAGTAGTAGTTTCCAAGTACTTTTAAAAGTAGTAAAAAGAAAATATATTTACTGTAAAGATAGCTAGTATTTTTTCTCGCAAAAACTGACTGTCACATTCCTTTGTATTTATCATTAATAACTTCTGCCGTTGTGTAATACATATAGTAGTAATAGACAAATAATATTGTTCTCTCACTTTGATTGAACCACACTTCGATTCAAAGAGTAAACGTTTTCTGGTCATTGTAACAAAGATATTATATTGGTACCGTAAAAATAATAACCTGTTTCTGCCAATCCTCTGATTAATTTAACATTCTAGCCAAATCTAGGATTTGGACAACTAATCGTTAGGCTGAAACAATAAATTAGTAATGACCCTACATTCTGGTCATTCGCAAACGTAAATTCCACTAAACCAAAAGTTTTTATATAATCTGATATAAAAATCTGTGTTTACTGTAACAGACTGACCGATTGAAAAATCTTGTCAAAATAATTTCCCTGGCTAACACAAACGGATCTTACATGACAAAGTACGTGGTGATTTAGGAAGTTTTAACATTACTAACGCCCAATCATGTATGGGAACGAGCGAATGGAGTTGGAACCTTACTTTAACTTACATAACACATTGCTCTAGGTAAAGTCATAGCAATTTTGTTCAACACAAGATCTCGTACGAAATACTAGCTGATCATAGAAATTATTCTGTCATTCACACTACTATACGAAATTGAACAAAAAATACCATTTTGTTGTGCCAAAGGTAGTGTGGAATATTACTATAATTTAGCCAGTTTAAAAAATAAAGAAATAATTCAATATAACTTTTTGGATATTTAGACTTTTTTTAGAAAATGATAACTAAATACAAATGAAATAATTTTTGTGCTTGAAAAACCTGAAGCAGCTTGCTCTCTATTGTTTCATGCTGTGGATCCATTAATTGTTAATATGGTTTTAAAATACATTTGAAAACATCGCTGTTGCGACCTGAAGAGACAAGTAAAATAAATCAGTATATAAGTTCTGCTGTTCTCGTACTAAAAGTAGTTTCAAAGTTTCAAGTTAATTTAAATGTTAGTATTAATACATTTATACATTGGTTATAAAAACTTTCTATTAAGCAGTAATTATTTTAATTGTAATAATCAGTATTAAGTTGAATATACTATATATAAGTATATTTTTAGTCAATAACACAATTTTAAATAACCCCGTATACTTTTCATGGATAATTTGCGTTCATTGTTATATTTAAATGAAATTTACAATAATGAACCTTTGAATTTAAATGGAAAAGACGGCTTTTATGTTTATGTGTAATTTAAACATCACTTTTAAATAAAAATTTTGATAGCAGTCTTATTTTGTAAGGAATGAAATAATTTTTAAGAATAATATGTGTATTCAAGCAAACGTTGCAGGCGTCGTTGGCAGCTTCATTGTATTTTACTTGTGTCACTGAGCTGGTTTCTTTTTTTAATACTCAGCGTGAGTATTGAATTTATGGTTGTTCTGTATATTAATAACATAAAAAATAAATTATTAACAAATTTCATTATTTGTTTCAAAATGTAAAGAATATTTCCTAAGTATACTTATGTGGTGACTTTGGTTTCAGTTTTAGTCCTTTTCAGAAAATGTAGGAACTTGAACTATATTAACACATTAATTAAATGAGATTGTATTAACACTCAATCACAAACTTTAAACAGTTTAGTATAATCTATAAACAAACAAAATTATTGAAGAGTTGTAAAAATACATAATGCATGTGAAATGAATGAGATTTATTAATACATATTAAGAACAACAGTGGTTCCATAATGAATCTTTGGGAAAGTATCTGTTTGGAATATTCATAGTGAAAGACCATTGGGAGATTTCTTTCGGTCAATTATAAAGAAAACTAGTTCAAAGCTAGAAATCTTATAACTCAGGAACAGAACGTTTTAGATGAATTTGGTAATCGACAACAACAATGGTCCAGCTAAGATTACAAAAGGACCACTTGACAATAATTGTCGGAATCCAAATAAGCATGGGTTTAGGTTTACTCCACCAACGAAAACACAATGGCTGCTGTGTTGACATTTGACATGACATAAGAGACATTAAAGGAAATATTACATTTAAAAAAGACAGGAATCTTTGGATAATGATAATAGCAAGAGTTTTAGTAAAATATGGAGTCTTTAAGAAGTATAATTTAGAAAGAGCTTTAATGAATAAAAAGAATAATTAAGTTATAAGCTCATTTGAGAACTCTTTCGTTAATGGAGCAATAAACACAAAAAACTCCTTTTTATTTGCAGTTTTTTGCTCAGCACACTAATCAATGTAACTGCATAAACATTAGTAATTATATTATTATAGTAACTATGAATATTAGTAACTATATTATGGTATTGAATTTAAGATAAATTTGGCAAAATTTTGTCAGTAAATTACATGTATAAACTGCTTTGAGAGTTACTTTAAAAAATTACAATCTATAATTTGTTTATCATATAAATAAGAAGTTTATTGAAGAGAAAAATTATTCTTTCAAGAAAGATTAATTAGGCCATCCAATGATTGATAAAAGTACGCTCTGTAACAGACACAGGAGTCACTTAACTGAGGTCATGACTAAGCTTTATATTATGAAAAATTCCCTATTCTTACTAAAATGCACGCTTAAGCATACTATTTAATTATAAAAAATAACTGATAAAATTATAATTAAAATCGTATATTAGATTTTCTATATTAAGAGCAACGTTCTCATATTCACTCAACAAGTTTTTAGTGATATATATAAGTATGAGTTTTTAGTGAAGTTACGCATCTGCACAGACATTCCGCTAAGCGTATCCTCCAATGACGACATTTTATTACAAACCGATATTCTAAATACCAGTACTGTATTTAACATGTAAAAAAGTCTTATTTTATTTATTTCAGTTAAAAGTTTGACTCCGTTTACTCCGGTCAACAGAACGCCATAACATTAGAATAAAAACTTTTTTGTTTGGTTACATATAAATTTGTCGAAGGATTACATTTGAAATTTAATTGCCAATGGTGTGTGAAAGCAAATCCGTCTACACGCAGGTCGATAACACATTAGCGTCTAATCAACTCTGGACGCAGCAGCGTATGGATACGTGATACAATGGAGTTAATTACCACCAACACATCAGTGGTATATATAATATAAAAAAACACCAACACATTTCAATATCTACATTATGATAGTTGTCATCCGTCCCATGTCAAAAAAGCCATTCCAAAGAGTTTAGCTAAAAGAGCCCAAAATTTATGCAGTGACAAATATCACTTAGAACAATATATTGATAATTTATTATCAGCATTTTCCAAAAGGGGTTGTCCACGAAAACTTTTAAACAACAAACTGAACACCAAATCACTATCAATTGGAACAAGTAAATATAAATTTGACAATAATGATCCAAAGTTTTTAACAAAATACCATCCAGGACTTTATAAAATTAACAATATACTTCGAGTAGCATACAGTTTATTGGACAGCTCTGCTTCAACTAAAAACATATTCAAATACATTCCAAAAATAAGATTTAGAAAACCACCAGTTTTGAAAGATATTTTAGTCCATCCAAAATTACCTAAGCACAAAGACCAAGAAAACATGACAGTTGGGTCACATCCTTGCAATAAACCCAGGTGTTTAGTTTGCAACATGTGTTCTACTTCAAAAACATTTACAAGTAGTTCTACACAAAAATCAAACAGTATATTTGAAGACTTAACATGTGAATCAAAAAATATTGTTTACCAAATTCAGTGCAAGTTATGCCCTAAAGATTATGTTGGTTCAACGATAAATTCACTTAGAACAAGGATGACTGGGCACAGGTATGCATATAAACATAAAAAAAAACAGAGCAACCTGTAGTGGCACATGGCTTAATACATAATTTAAATTTTGAAGAAACATTTTCAGTGAAACCAATTAGAAAAATATCACAAAATTTAAGTACACACAGTCTGAGAACCATGGAACAAGCCCATCAACTCGTCACTAAATCAAGATTTCCAAGTGGATTAAATTTAAGGTGACTTAGTCAACAAAGTGAATTCATAAAATTAAATCATATGTTCACCATTGTACATAATTCATTCTTATTTTTCATTTTCTGTGTTGATGTTTTATGTTTATTCTGTTCTTATAGCCCTATTTATATAATTTTTGTAATTTCCTGAAGACGGCATAAGCCGAAATATAGAAAATGTTTATTACAATAATTGAAGAATTCTTATTGAAGATTAATATATAAGCCCAAGGCAAATAATCCTCAAGACACTAAGGAAAGTCTATTGACACATATTTTCTTCTGTTGTCTTCGTTTCTGGTTAGTTACGTACTTGTTATAATTTTGTTTGTTTGTTTGTTACATTGTACTTTACCTTCTTGTTGCAAAAAATGTCAAACACAGAAACATTACAGCAATATTGAATAAAACAGTTTGAATTCCACACTATGAAATTAGCTAACTGCTATTGCCATATCCTCTTTTTAGGTGCTTGCTTAAGTTCAGGTTTGATACCAAATGGACTGACATTGAAATTTCCTATGTCTGGATTTCCAAATTATATGCACAAATCGATTAATGTGATAGCAACTAACACAAACATAATTCTAACCAACACAGTATACCTCCTTTACAAAAAACAAGCAGAATTGCATAGACGTGAATTATCAAAATACCATGAATTAATAATGGAAAAATTTCCAAGTGTTTCACAAATTATCAATAACTTTACGATGTCAACAATACATTTTATGTCTAAGAAATCAGAAAAACTTTTAAAAAAACTGTCAGCTTTACGAAATAATTCAATGAGTTGTAACAACCGTCACACATTTAAACCAGCTTCTTCAATGGAGCCCTTACCATCAAATGACTCAATTAATAATGCTATATTGAATATTTCATCACTTTTTGATGACTTGGAACCAACTACAAACATAGATGATTGTTTTGAATCTAAAGATATCAATTTACCAAAACCAAACTATATTAACTTATCCAACTACACTTTAAAACAAAATGAAATTGATGTTATTACCAAAGGGCTTAACTTTGCACCAACTCCAAAATTCGACCACATAAAATTGGTTTCTGATGCATTAGAGTTTTCAAGAAAAGTTAGAATTAAGCATTATTTTTTAAATAACAATCAAAATGAAGAAGCAGATGAGAAGATTAACAAATCTCTCTTGAAATTTAAGCCACCTTCAGATTGGGATCCCCCAGCTTTGAATCCAGATCACCCTATAGAGCAGTTTTTAAATACAATTATTTCTAACATTTCTGATCCTTCATTTGCAGATTCTCTACCAAAAAACAATAATTTAACAAAACTGCAGCAAAAAGCTATAAATTCTTTAAAAAATAACAAGGACATAATAATACTTCCTGCTGACAAGGGGGATATGACTGTAATAATGAATATAAAGGATTATATTGCTGAAGCAGAAAGACAACTGAGTGACACAACTACTTATAAAAATTTTAAATAGAGATCTTAATGAAGAATTTTGTTCAAAAATATCTAATTACATAAAGAAAAATGCCTTAGAAGAAAACTTAAGTGATCATTCCATCAACTTACTAATAAATAAATCTCCGAAAACACCAACATTCTACATATTGCCCAAAATCCACAAGAATATTTCAAATCCACCAGGAAGACCAATTGTAGCTTCAATATCTTCTCCAACTGAGAGAATTTCTTCTTTTGTTGATGACCATTTAAAAGAATTTGTGACTAACCTTCCTTCATTTGTGAAAAATAGTAATGATTTTTTGCACCTTGTGAAAAATGTAGCTCAACCTCTTCCTGAAAATACTAAATTAGTAACAATCGATGTTCAATCATTGTACACAAATATTGAACACCAACAAGGAATTGATTCTGTTAGATACTACTTAAACAAACGTCCCAAAAATACACTTCCTTCGTCAGATTTTCTTTTAAAATTAATAAATTTCATTCTAACTATGAATTGCTTTAGGTTTCAAAATAACTTTTATCTGCAGCAAAGAGGGACAGCCATGGGAACAAGAATGGCTCCTTCTTATGCTAATCTTGTGATGGGCAAGCTTGAACATGATTTTCTAGAAACACAAACATACAAACCCATATTTTGGAAACGTTACATTGACGATATCTTTATGATATGGACATATAGTAACGAACAATTGCAACATTTTTTACAATCACTGAACACTTTTTGCAACTTAAAATTTACGTGGGAGATATCTGATTCAATTGTGAGTTTCCTGGATATAGATATTTTTATTGAAAATCAGAAGTTGAAAACTAAGATCAATATAAAAAAAACACCAACACATTTCAATATCTACATTATGATAGTTGTCATCCGTCCCATGTCAAAAAAAGCCATTCCAAAGAGTTTAGCTAAAAGAGCCCAAAATTTATGCAGTGACAAATATCACTTAGAACAATATATTGATAATTTATTATCAGCATTTTCCAAAAGGGGTTATCCACGAAAACTTTTAAACAACAAACTGAACACCAAATCACTATCAATTGGAACAAGTAAATATAAATTTGACAATAATGATCCAAAGTTTTTAACAAAATACCATCCAGGACTTTATAAAATTAACAATATACTTCGAGTAGCATACAGTTTATTGGACAGCTCTGCTTCAACTAAAAACATATTCAAATACATTCCAAAAATAAGATTTAGAAAACCACCAGTTTTGAAAGATTTTTAGTCCATCCAAAATTACCTAAGCACAAAGACCAAGAAAACATGACAGTTGGGTCACATCCTTGCAATAAACCCAGGTGTTTAGTTTGCAACATGTGCTCTACTTCAAAAACATTTACAAGTAGTTCTACACAAAAAATCAAACAGTATATTTGAAGACTTAACATGTGAATCAAAAAATATTGTTTACCAAATTCAGTGCAAGTTATGCCCTAAAGATTATGTTGGTTCAACGATAAATTCACTTAGAACAAGGATGACTGGGCACAGGTATGCATATAAACATAAAAAAAAACAGAGCAACCTGTAGTGGCACATGGCTTAATACATAATTTAAATTTTGAAGAAACATTTTCAGTGAAACCAATTAGAAAAATATCACAAAATTTAAGTACACACAGTCTGAGAACCATGGAACAAGCCCATCAACTCGTCACTAAATCAAAATTTCCAAGTGGATTAAATTTAAGGTGACTTAGTCAACAAAGTGAATTTATAAAATTAAATCATATGTTCACCATTGTACATAATTCATTCTTATTTTTCATTTTCTGTGTTGATGTTTTATGTTTATTCTGTTCTTATAGCCCTATTTATATAATTTTTGTAATTTCCTGAAGACGGCATAAGCCGAAATATAGAAAATGTTTATTACAATAATTGAAGAATTCTTATTGAAGATTAACATATATATATATATTATTATATATATGTATATATATATACACCAAATAATTTAAAAATAACAATTTAATTATTAGCAAATATACTTTTTTCTAAGGTATTTACTCACAGTCCGTTACAAGATGTAGTCACTTCTGTCTGTCAGTCTCGCGCGACTGCCTTGCCTTATTTAACTACCGCAGTGTATATGTCTCTTTAAAACCTAGTCGAGATTTCAATAATGTGTTGAAAACTTAGGCTTAGACTTCCCAAAAACTCTACCCTATAAACCTTTCAGTTATCTAGTAGCTCTTGAAGATGCGATAGGAGACTGCACTCAAAGAGTTCAGAACAATCCAATCTCCAAGAATGATCATAAATGAAAATAAATGGTATTATTAGCTTTTACATTGAACTTATGAGACACAAAAGAGACTTTAGTTAGATAGATTAGTTATTTCGATACTGGGTCATTCTCTAATAAAGATTATTCGTCTTACGCCATTCCTGAGCAGCCACCTCCTACAACAGGTTCAAAGTCATTAGAAAAGGTTCTAGACTCAGAAAAAAAAGAGAAAATTGTCAACAAAAAGTTTTTTATATCTTATCTTCTTCTAGGCTTCTATTTCAAATTACCATCGTGGTCGTTAAATTATTACCCATACTGAGCCATAGCGCACTCGATACTTATTTAATTCTTGCAATCAATCCAGTTAAGATTTTTGTTTTAGAAACTAAGCTGACTTGTGAAAATAATCTTATTGGTGAGAGTATCCCAAAAATAACCAAAAAATGAATATGCATGTATTCTGACTCTTCTAGCCACAGTAAGATGAACCCCACCTCACATCCGTAAATCATTAAGAATCTTCACCACACATTTAATTGTACCATCGTCCTCTTTAAACATCCCTTCAATCTCCCTACAACCTAAACCAACTTCTCAGTATCTTGTCTAATGTATCAAGGGTTTTTTATACTCGTACCTATGATATAAAAAACTCTATAACAACTCAAGCCAAGATTAATTAACTAACAAAAACAGAATTAAAAAATTAAGAAAGTAAAAATAAGAGTTTTTCAATGATTATTAGCAACATAAGGTTGGAATAGTTTTAGATTTAATTTCTAAAAACTGTATAAAAAGTTATAATTTCGATAAAAAAGGGTAATATACATAAAAATAGAATTAAAAAATATTGTGGTTATAATTTAAATTTATAATGTAATCCTAAGCATTATAAATAAAACACATATTTAATACAAATACAGAACCGAATTAATGTAATTTAAATGGTAAGATGGTGAACCAAAATAAAGGAATTAATGGACATAGAAAAACGTTGGCAACTAATAAAATAAAATGGTAACTTGTGTCAACAATAGACTTAGTAACACTTTAGTAGTTAAACATATCTGTTCCGACAGCCAGTAAATATTAAATGCATTATTTAAACTCTTGTAGTTTAAAAGATAAAACTTTTTTTCTTGGAACTGTTACTAACCTTAATATGTTCGTGTGTATCAATCAAATTCGCACCTTATATTTAACCCTCGTTTAAGTGTCGTGCAAACTCATTTGCAGTGGCAGTATAATAGTTAATGATTGCTTTAGTAAAAACACTTGCTTGCGTGTCCGATTACACAACGTAAACTATGCAATGCAACAATATTGAAACCAGAAATTTTAACTGTTTTAGAATAACCAGAAATAAAATTTGATATTAAATTTTATAAAAGGTGAAATAAGAAAGCCTTAATATTCAAAGCCAAGAATTAAACTTCTCATGAAGTGGTAACGCTAATATTTAAATTCGTAATGCATACATGTGAATAAATTACTATATAAAATTACTATTAAGGATAATTAGTTATTAATTATTGAATTACGTAACTATTCATACCAGGTTTTCAGTAACCAATATCAGGCCCATCTTCTATACTGAAATAATTGGCAATCCTAATTTTAGGCTTTGGTTGTTGTGTTCTTTGTTGCTTTTTTGCTAATGTTTATTTAGTTTCATTAAACCCGCTACATTATTTTGCGGCACTTTATCAAACAGAATATTCAACAGAGCAAGAGGAAAGTAAAATACGAGCCATTTTTTGAAAAAGTAAATTGGATGAATTAAATTCATTAAGTTATTAATAACGTCATGCAAGACTGCGAGATCTTAACTCAAGAGAGATATATGGCGAGGTTGGTGACACTGCACATTCAGGAAAGATTCGCTTATGGTACATTATTGACCACTGTCTGTGACATTTAGTACCTAGATGTATATTTATCTGGTTCCTCGTCATAGTAAGAGCGTAGTTTATTTAACCATTATAGCCATAATGTCCGGTCATGTAAAGCCTGAAGGTTTCCAACAAAAACTAGACTATAAAGAGTACTAACAGATGTAGAAAATAAGGCTTTTTTGACAATTGCCATAGTTTTCATTACAAAAAATAAAATACAACGTTTCAAGAGCTACTATCTCTCCTCTTCTTCACTGGTAAAAACCTAAGACATGATATTACGCTTGTGTAAAGGTTAACTAATAAACAAAATGTGATGCAAATACTTAAGTAATATTTGACTATAGGTAAGTAAATTACTACAAAATATCAGAAGACCTGGATCTGAACACAAAAAATTAGGAAAATTGCACACAAAAATGTCAAAAAAATGTAATCAATGATTAATTCACAAACAACAAGAAATCAGAATAATTCTTTTTTATGTTATATACATGAATTATCACATAACTGGCACACTTATTATGCAATTGGTGTTTTATTAACGTTCTCTCATTAAATTTTATGTTTGATAATGAAATATTTTTACGTTTGGTTTATTATAATATTCATACGCTTATAACAACATGGTCTTTAAGAGAAGAAATGTAATAAATAAGGTTGGGTTGTGGAAGAGAACTTAAATTGCCAAATACTTGGTTCTATTTACTTTGGATGAGGAACAAGATGGATTTTACAAACGTTTGAAGAAAAATGTAAACGTTTAACACTACATGGCTTTAAAATATAATTGCTTAATTGTAGTAAATATTATTGGACTATACTGTAAATATATTTCTACAAAATTATGTGCAATCCGCCTTCTCACAAATAATCAACGGGAAATGACCTATTACAAATTTTACCCAATTAAGACAAGAAGGTATATTTTAAAGTTAAGGGTTAAATCGGTTATTATAATTGGGATTTTAATATCGTGAATCATAGCTCACCTCTCGTTTATTAACCAATCGTCTTAGTACTCAGATTAGTATGAAATTAAGATATAAATAATAATGTTATAATTTATTGTACTCACACTTAGTGTAATTTAGTGTACATATTTCGTGTGTTGTTAATGCACTAAGTAGAGAGACACACGTATGATTATAGTGCGGCAGAAAGCAGTCCCTCAGTCTCTCGTGAGAGTGCCCGCGTCAGCTGTTTACAGTAAACAACACGAGACAAATCACTGCCGGAACTGACTTTAGGTCTCTGAGGACTACTGGATATTCTTGCGTTACCTCTGAGGAAATTGAATGTATAAATACTTGCTTCTGACAGAAAATATATTTATACTCGTATTAAAGGAATTGCAATTCTTATAGAAATGGCATCATATTAATCCTTGTACAGGTAAATCGTTTATTAACCAATTTTCAATAAAAAAGTATACCTTCTTGTAGGTGTTTAGAAAATTATGTCAATTAGAGTATTTTTATGACTTCAAAGAACACAAAAATAAGTGCTTGTTTTTTTCAAAAACGTGTTTCAGTTTTATGTTTACCTGCTATTCTACTAATTCCGATCTCATCTTTATTTAAAAAAATTGAATAAACTATCTCAGTTAGTAAAATCATTTAAGACGCTCTCATTACCTCTACTTCAAATCAATGGGACGTTTAAAGTTTTAAAAATGAAATAAATTAAAGAGAAGGAAAAGTTTTCTTCCGATTCAATCTACTTTGGGTATTTTACAGGAACAGTCAATAATATAAAAAATGTTAAAATGAAAAGCCTTGACAACTGTTTTTGAATCTTAATATTTTATCATCAGAATACTATCAAAAAATAACCAAAAGTGTTAATCATATTTTCAAGTTTCATCGTTTTTATTGTGCTTGTTTTATAACAGTAAACGTTGTTTGAAATAATAAAAGCGAACCAATTAGGAAACTTTATATCTGTTTCAATAGTTACTACGGAATACTCTACTGTATATACGAAGTTTGTAGTATACAGGGTGAGGCAGACCACCCGTACAGTATTTATAGCGGCCAAACCAAACGAGGTAGATTATTCGTAACAACTTAAACCCCCCTATTTCCACCCCAAAGAATTTGGAGAAATTATTTTTAAATCTCTAAAACTCCCCAAAAGGGTAGTTTGTGGGGGGTACGGGTGGTTTTTGGAAAATTTTCAAATGTAAATGTATGTTGAGTTATACCTCATTTTAAATGTATTTCGTCACTGATTATGTTGATGGAAAAATTTTGAACCTATCTTGCCGCTTATGTACAGAGTACACCAAAACGTTAAAAAATCAGGGGTTTGTGGGTAAATTTATTGCAACTATCTGCACAAATGTAGAGAGACGATATTTTTATTGAAAACTAGTGATGAGATGGCTTAATGAAAAATATCATAAAATGCCACCCTACCCCTAAATTTACAAATTTTAAAAAATACATAGAATTTTGAAATACTTAACAGCCCCAATCTAAAAAAAATCAAACAGCAACCTAGGTTGTGTTGTACATAATTAGAAAGGTCTTTAAAAAATAAACATTTTTACATTTAAAGTTTGTCTCTATCTCCAATGGTTTCAAAACTGTAGTACAAAAATAGATTTTTAATAATTTTACTCAATGTATTTATTATGTACCGTAAATTAGTTAATTAAATTTCATACAATGTAAATTTCGCAACCTAATCAGCCAGCATAATATAATATTATTTTACATCCAATGTTCCGGAACTAAATTATTGGGCGGAGTAACTACCTAATTGGCACGCGTATGAATTTTTTCTTCTAACGCTTTGTAGCAGCCCAACTACGTAACCGATCAGACCTCGCGCGCTTTGTCCGTAAGTAAAATTTATCTTTTCATATTATTAAATTAGCCCTTTGATGCCAAAAATATAAAATGAATGTAACGTAAAGTAAAGATGTGAATAGTAAAGTAACTTACCCTTGAAGATCTTTTATTTGCTTGATTGAGATAGATAAAGGTTGTGGCGTCGTCCTTATGGCGACGAGCACGTTGTTATAAATAGTAATTTGTATCATTAAATGGCTAATACCGTCGCGAATTTGTTTTAGGCGAGTTTACGTAGCTGATGTATCTCACGTGTTGTTTGAATAGATGGCTACCACTTCCCAACTTCTACTCCTCTTCTAGAAATAACCGTTCTTAGACTACAGCTTCAATGTCTCGTGCCAAGACGCCGACACCTGGGTTGTGAGTCTACCTATTGCGAAGGGAAGTGAAATATTATTGTTTTGTAAAGTAAAACGTCGTACGCATAATTCAATAGAACATTGGATATTTTAGGCCCACCTAGAAGATATACTTTTTAGTTATTATATTCTAATTGGCAGCAACGTGGCATTACATAACTTTTCCTTTACCATCTAAAAGTGGCGCTTTTAAGTTTTCGTAATTAAACTGAACTTATAAGTAAACTTTGTATTTCTAGTATTTATTACTACGACCTCAGAAGTCACCACCTCCCATGTGTTATCGTCATACGGTACACATAATTTTTATTGCGCCAATCTGCTATTGATGTGCCTACTCTGCCATCAACTGGGTGAAACTGAGTGAAAAACGCCTCAATGCCTGCCATTAAAATAGAATATTTGTCTAAAGATGAGTTGGTATTTGAACTGATATCTAGAGGTATTAAATTAAATAGTGACAGTACAGTAAATGAACTCAGAAAGTCCTTAAGACAGTGTTTGAGAAACAATATTTTACGTACTGCTAGTAGCCTATTAAAAATAGACCACAATCAGGAAGTAAAACTTCTCAGTGAAAAATTGGTATTATTAGAACATGGGTGCAGTGAATTGAACAGTGCTAGTTCACCTTTAGAAATCACCAAATTCCAAGAAAAGTGTAAACATTTAATAAACCGTTTATTTTTAGACAACCAGCTAGAACTAAGTTCTGTACATAGTGAAACTTTATCAGCTTTAAAGTGTAGGCTAGTAAATGTTGAACAACAGTTAGCTAAAAACTTGCTACCTACAGTGAACCTAGAACAGCTTAAAGTGTTAGAAGCCAATTTAAATGAATCATTAGAACAAGATGAGGCTATGGAACAGGCAGTGAAAGAACAAATAGGCCCTATTTCTGTACAACCACCAACAATATCACAGCCTACTGCCAGTACCCCCACTTTGCCTATAATGTCTATTTATAATGCAAACAATGATCGTATTATTCAACCTATGTCTGGTTTAAATATGTTTAATAAGTTAAACAACCCTGTAGAATGTTATTTACAAAATGTTACAGTAACAAATGGCTTAGTAGTACCTGAGCTAATAAACTTTTTGAAAACTTTGTTAAAACTAAAATGTGAAAACTAGCCTATCAGAAAATGAAATTTTAGCCTTGTTACCATGTTATGCAAAAGGTCCACTTTTAGCCAAAATAATACAGTGTAAGTCTGTCATGCCAAATGTCAACTATCTACACAGGGAATTAATTAGTGCTTTTATCCCTGTAGGCCTAATTGAAAGACTGAGACTAGATTTAGTTTATAGGCCACAAAAGTTTGGTTGATGAGCCACTGTATGAATACATCTATGACATCAAAGAGCTCAGTCAAGTTTTATTGTGTAACATAAGTGAACAGGACTTGGTAACTTGTATAAAAAGAGGTATTAAGCCTACAGATAGAAATAAGTTAATTTTTGAAAACAATCCCATTTGTTTTACAGATTTGGAAAATGTGTGTATAGCTAGTAACAATATAACCTTTAATGATAACTTAAGGGACAATTTAAGTAAGACATATGTTAACAACATGTATCCACCACATGTTGAACTTAGAAAAAGTAGGCCTACTGTCAAAAACCCAAAGTTATGTTTCAATTGTAATAGGCCTGGCCACTTAGCAAAAAACTGTTTTAGGAATCCAAAAAACTAGTTGGCAGGGGAGTGGTATTACACACAACACCTAAAAAATATCCCTCCCCGGTTTCATAAGTTTAAGAATAATAATTTTATAAATAGTAATACAGTAAGAAAAGAAAAACACACTATTTTATGAGAGTCTATGGTAAGGTAATTAAAAATTGGAGTAAATTAAACTATAGAAAACCTAATTTAAGGACTAAATGTTAGACAGTGTAACAATATGCCTTTAATTGAAGCTATAGTGGGTAAAAATGTAAAAACAAACTGCTTATTAGATACTGGTGCTAAAAGAGATATAATGAGTAAAGGATTTTATGATAGCCTATTGTTGAATAAAAATGTTTCTAAATTAATGAAGTCAGATGATAGAATGTTTGCTGCAAATAACACTGAAATAAAATGTTTTGGTTACTGTTATGCTAAGATAAAAATTTCTAAATTTTGTTGGAAAGTAAAGTTTATTGTATTGGATAATTTAAAATGGGACATTATATTGGGAAACCCATTTATATCTAATAGCAAATTAATTTTAGATCTTGATGGAGATTCATGTTATTTTAAATTTAATTGTAATGAGAAAATAGCTATTGTCAGACAACAGCCTTTTGAACATGAAGTAAACAGCATTGATGTAAAAATAGGGTGCACTAGAGCTGAGGCTGAGATACAAAAACCTTATAGGGGATTTTCCAAATGTTTTTAATCCAAAATTAGGAGAGGCTCTAGATTTGGAAGTGAGATTAGTTATAAATGACCCCACACCTGTAAATATTAGGCCTTATTTTATGAGCCCTCCTACTGTAAATAAGATGAAAACAATAATACAGGATTGGTTGGACCAAGGAATAATTGAACCCAGTACTTCAGCCTACTCCAGTCCAGCCTTTTTAACCAAAAAGGACAGACTTGTAGTCAATTATACCGAAATTAAATAAAAAAGTTACAGAAAAATTGATTTTCCCATTAGTGATTTAAATAATTATTATCAACATCTTAGTGGAGCCAAATATTTTTCAATAATAGATTTAAGAAAAAGTTTTTTGCAATGTCCATTATCACCTGAAAGTCAAGATCTTACCTCATTTAGCACTATATTTGGTAAATATAAATTTAAACGAGTACCCTTTGGTTTACATTTTGGTAGTGCTGTATTGTCCGCCTATCTGGACAAAGTCCCTAGACAATATAAAATTTAAATATGTGATAAATTTTTGTGATGATATCTTAGTGTGCAGTAAAGACCTTGATTCGCATTTAGTACATGTCAGAGAGATTGTAAATAGACTAAGCAAACATGGCTTAACGGCAAACCTAGAGAAAGCAAAGTTTTGTTTTGAGGAAATCTCCTTTTTGGGGAACTTAATAAAAAATAATACAGTAACTATAGATCCCGAGCGAACAAGGAGTATAAGAGAATTTATGCCGCCTAAGAACGCCAAACAAATTTCACAGTTTTTAGGTATGACTAATTTCTTTTCAAAATTTATAAATAATTATGCCGATTTATGTAATCCTTTAAATCGTTTAAGAAGGAAAAAAACGCTAAATTTGTTTGGACAAGTGAATGTCAAGATTCGTTTGTAAAGTTAAAAGAAGCTATAATGAATCCTCCTGTACTCCAGTTAGCCGATTTTTCAAAGCAATTTATAGTAATGACAGATGCTAGTGGAATAGCCGCAGGTGGTTGTTTGTTACAGGAAAACGACCAAAATGAATTAATGCCAATAGCCTATTACTCTAGGAAATTTTACTGATGCCGAATTAAATTATACTGTTTATGAAAAAGAAGCTTTGAGTGCACTAATTTGCATAGAAAAAATTTGCAAGAAGTTAACTGTTTGGTGAATTCTTAACGAATGTGTCAATGGAAATAAAATATAGAAAAAGAATTTGTAAATAGACTTAGTATAAAGAAATGAGACAAAGTTGATCCTGACTGTTTGTAATGAGGGAATTCAAATATGAAAAATTGTCTGTGTTTTGTATGTATGCCGAAATGTTGAATTTTGAATTTTGTAGATATATTTGAAGTGTTAAAATTCATGTAGATGTAAGATGTATAGGATGTTGTATGTAAATATATATAAAGAGTGATGCAGTATTAATAAGAAATGTGAGACTTAGCTTCTCGTGAGGGGACGTTTCATTCCAAAGTATTCGATCCATATTGGTAACTTGTCCGCAAGTCTCAGGGTATTTAATGGCAAAACACTATACACAAAACACTGGTTATGAATGCAAAAAGAAGTATGAATGTGGCGCCTATATAACAAAACACTACACTACACTTGTTTACGATTTAATCGCCTTAAATGCCCTTATTCTTGCAACGACCCGCAAATTCTAAAACGCTGCAACGTGCACTGCATGAAAATAGTTTGCCTAAATTGATTTTCTAATTTTGGTCCCTAAGCGAGCAGTCATAGAACTGCATTGGCATGCGATCTAGCGGATTTCATAGGAAACTTTTGAAATCCCGCGCTATCGTATTGTTATGGTTGAATTTGAATTTATGTAATGAATAAAAGGTTGAACTAAGTTTGTTATTTAGAATATGTTTAAAATAAAGCGACTAATTAGGTTGCGAAATCAAAACAGGGGGGATATTCTGTACCGTAAATTAGTTAATTAAATTTCATACAATGTAAATTTCGCAACCTAATCAGCCAGTATAATATAATATTATTTTGCATCCAATGTTCCGGAACTAAATTATTGGGCGGAGTAACTACCTAATTGGCACGCGTATGAATTTTTTCTTCTAACCCTTTGTAGCAGCCCAACTACGTAACCGATCAGACCTCGCGCGCTTTGTCCGTAAGTAAAATTTATCTTTTCGTATTATTAAATTAGCCCTTTGATGCCAAACGTATAAAATGAATGTAACGTAAAGTAAAGATGTGAATAGTAAAGTAACTTACCCTTGAAGATCTTTTATTTGCTTGATTGAGATAGATAAAGGTTGTGGCGTCGTCCTTATGGCGACGAGCACGTTGTTATAAATAGTAATTTGTATCATTAAAATGGCTAATACCGTCGCGAATTTGTTTTAGGCGAGTTTACGTAGCTGATGTATCTCACGTGTTGTTTGAATAGATGGCTACCACTTCCCAACTTCTACTCCTCTTCTAGAAATAACCGTTCTTAGACTACAGCTTCAATGTCTCGTGCCAAGACGCCGACACCTGGGTTGTGAGTCTACCTATTGCGAAGGGAAGTGAAATATTATTGTTTTGTAAAGTAAAACGTCGTACGCATAATTCAATAGAACATTGGATATTTTAGGCCCACCTAGAAGATATACTTTTTAGTTATTATATTCTAATTGGCAGCAACGTGGCATTACATAACTTTTCCTTTACCATCTAAAAGTGGTGCTTTTAAGTTTTCGTAATTAAACTGAACTTATAAGTAAACTTTGTATTTCTAGTACTGTATTTATTACTACGACCTCAGAAGTCACCACCCCCATGTGTTATCGTCATACGGTACAATTATAAAAGTCAGTGCAATGTGCAAGTAAAAAAAAAGTTTCCAGCAGTAAACTCGTCTCTTATGTTTATGATTGAAAAAAATACTGTATCCAATTTTTAAAAGAGTCTTAAAATTTAAAAAGGTATTGGAACACTGTAAACTACAATGTCTTACGATAAGTGCTGAGTTCTCTCATGAAACAGGAAAATTACCCAGTTATTAAAATAGTACATTTTCAATTATAAAAAGTTTAAACTTAAATTACACAAAATGTATAGGAGAAAACCTGTTGTTGTTTAATCATTGATGTGAGTGCCATGGAAGGAAGGAGTATCCTGTCATTATTAAAAAAAAATAAACACTTCAAACTGGCTTTGAAAACAAATCTACCATGTTACATCAGCATCATGGTAAATTATCAATATTACAAACTATCAATTATCAAACTAAAACCAATAATAACCTAGTAACTGACCTCATGAAGAGTTACAACCGGTGCTCAAACTGCAACCCATTGTTTTCCAGACAGAGTTCAATCCTTGTGGTGAAGCTATCTACAGCTCTAATTATCTGTTCTCTACTGATCGTGTTTATATCCTCCCTTATCCGCTGCATCATGTCCTCTCTAGTTGTTGGTCTTGATTTATAAAGTATTTCTTTTAGTCTACTCCACAAGTAAAAGTCCAAACACGTTAAATCAGGAGATCTCGCTGGGTAGTTCACAGAGCCGCCTCTTCCAATCCATCTGTCAGGGTATTGCTCGTTTAGAATTAATCGACAATCTTCGGCGTAGTGTGCTGGTGCCCCATCGTGCATAAATCACATACGTTGTAAGACTTCCTCAGGGATTTCGATCAATAAATTAGGCAAGTGACCAATGAGAAAGTTGACATAAACTTACTCGGTCTAGGCGATCGTCAAAGAAGAATGGCCCTACAATTTTGTCACCGATAATACCGCACCAGGTATTTAGTGTCCAGTACCTTTGGTTGTCCACTTCTCTCATCCAGTGTGGGTTTTCAAACGCACAGTATCTCATATTGTGACGGTTTACTTCTTCATTACTCCTAAACGTGGCCTCATCCACACCACAGAATGTTACGGTGAAAGTTTTGATTTTGTTGTAGTTTTTCTCGAGCCCACAAAACAAAAGTTCATTCTATGAAGGTAATCATCTCCATGGAGTTCTTGATGTAATGATATCCTATATGGGTGCATTTTATGATCGTGAACGATTCTTAAAACAGATCTTTGACTCATACCAGAATCAAGAGCTACTCTCCGTGTAGAATCATGAGGATTCAGTACAAAAGCTGCCAAAACTTCGGGTGCCCTTTTACTTCTCACGGGTCTAGCGAGTTCCTTTCCTTTGTTGTGGTCAGGTTGAACATGACCTGTTTCACGAACTCGACTAGCAAGTCTTTGAAAAACGTTCCTGGAGTGATGTTCGCGGTCTGGGTAACGTTAGGCATACTGAAGAGCGGCAGCTGAGTAATTTTGGAAACATTACCCTAAACACCATAAGCATCTGGAATGCCTCCTCATTTGAGAACGGCATTTTAGAACAAACAAAACTTACACTACGTACTTGTAATTTTTTAAGGCAAAAATTTAAATTAATATCTACCTCATACCACGTGGTCACAAGAACAACTGAATAGGGAGACGATAAAAACAGAGATTAGATAAGAGACTAAGGAATTGGTTCCAAAGTTCTTCCAGGGGCAACTCGTGTATTTGGGATTGTTAAAACATGAACACCACGGTTAGATTGCTTTTGAAACATGTTACACTGATAGAAATCCTAATGTGTTTTTTACTACATTATTTAAAAACAAAATTAAACTTAAAAGTCCAACTTGTTTTCAATTTGTTTCATTAAATTTTGATATTAATACAAACTAACTTAGTAAAATTATTAAAAAATCTTTTTTTGTACTACAGTTTTGAAACCATTGGAGATAGAGACAAACTTTAAATGTAGAAAAAGTTTATTTTTTAAAGACCTTTCTAATTATGTACAACACAACCTAGGATGCTATTTGATTTTTTTTAGATTGGGGGCTGTTAAGTATTTAAAAATTCTATGTATTTTTAAAATGTGTAAATTTTGGGGTAGGATGGCATTTGATGATATTTTTCATTAAGAAATCTCATCATTAGTTTTTTAATAAAAATATCGTCTCTCTACATTTGTGCAGGTAGTTGCAATAGATTTACCCACAAACCCCTGATTTTTTAACGTTTTGGTGTACTCTGTACATAAGCGGCAAGGTAGGTTCAAAGTTTTTCCATGAACATAATCAGTGAAGAAATACCTTTAAATTGAGGTATAACTCAGCATACATTTACATTTGAAAATTTTCCAAAAAACCAACCCTACCCCCCAAAAACTACCCTTTTGGGGAGTTTTAGAGATTTCAAAATAATTTCTCCAAATTCTTTTGGGTAGAAATAGGGGGATTTAAGTTGTTACGAATAATCTACCTCGTTTGGTTTGGCCGCTATACGTACTGTACGGGTGGTCTGCCTCACCCTGTATAATGGTCAGTATTACCAGTCTAAAGTTGATTTTGGAAATTCTAAAAAAGCAAATCTTTTTTTGGACGTTACTTTCCCAATCATTAACTTTAAGAGAAGTGTCTTTATTTGTTCACAGTGCAGGGTGTACACGAACTATGCGGTAATATTTTGGGAATTTCCTTCTCATATCAAGAGAAACAATAATTACCATGGTGAGCAATAACTAGTTTACCATATGTCTGTCTGCGTGTATTCTTTAGAGTTTATTTTTCAATTCAGAAATCAATAAAGACACAAGTTTAAAATTTGAAATTGTTCTTGCGGTTTTAAATGAAAATTTGAATAATATTACAGTAATACGAGAAACTAAATATGTCGGACGGTTAATGGTTTAAAAGCCTAACACTGTAAAACTAAAATTATTATGAATATTTGATAGATCGTCAATTCAAAATCTCCATTATCAGCACTTTTGCAGCATTATCAACCCTGCATTATAAAGTTAAAAGGTTATATCTACATTATTTACCAAGGTAAACTTGGCATTTCTAACCAATATTTATTTAACATTTGTTTAATCTTGAGATGAAAAACAAAATGCCACCAGAGAGTTTGTATTGAAACACTCTGTATATTAAGGAATACAGATTCGTTTGACGCAAGCAAAATAGATAATAATTGCAATTTAACGTTTAAAGACGATGCAGTTTAACGGGATCGCCGCCCTTGAAACGAATTAGCGTCGAAACGTATTTTTATGTGCTCTAGCGCCAAAAGATTTATTTAATTTTATGTCTTTTTTTATAGTGTCTAACTATTATTTTTGCTGACAAATATTTTGTTATTACAACAATGAAATTACACTTTGGAAATAAGAAAGTTGGATCTTTGCCTGATTAAATGTGGAATAGTTAGTGTAAACTACAGGATATGGCATTTAAAGAGCACATAATTTGACTTAAAAATGAAATTATAAAGTTTAAAATGTAGCTTTATGTTGTTATAATCGTATTATTAATAAAAAATAGTTAACAAATTTGGAAACTAGGTACCATTGTTTTTTAAACTACTTGTTACTTAGAATTATTATTTTAAAACTGTAAATACTATATTGGATTAGTAATTTTTTGTTATTTTCAAAATAAATGTAACAGTTCTTTATAGTAACGAAAATGGACCTGTGCTATTACGAGGATTCTTACCAAAATCATTAATCGGTAGTTTTTAAGGTGTGAAATTTAACACTCTTACAAGACAATTCAAGCATTATATTTTTGCACTCATATAATCACTACAATTACTGATTACCAAGCTAGTGTTTGTTTTCACGACGAGTGGTTCCCCAATTATATTCCTTAAATTCACCAACGTTATAAAATGGCTCTGACAGTAAAACAGTCCAACCGAGCTTTAATGCCTCGGCCGTGGGCATTTAAAGTGGAAAAAGTTATCTGTTGATAAGTACCGTTGACACCTGTCAAAGATGTTAACTGTTCATAAAGTACCGTCCTTTATCTCTCTGTGATTTATAGATTATGTGAGAATTATTTTTAACAATTTAATTTAGTTTAAGCCCTTGCGTAAAACAAGATGGAAAATAAATATATGATGATCATGTATTCTCTATAAGATTTTATAATAAATGATACATTATTGACTTTTATTTAGCACAATATTTTACTACGTCTCTACATTATTATTAGTATTAACAGTGTAAAGGTACATCATTTTAGGTACACTGAAATGTTGTAATTTTGAATCTAAAAATTGGTTTGATATATTTTGTACACTAATGCATGTGATGTGACATTTTAAAATCTTTATGTAGCTCTTCATTTTAGTGTTTTTATTAATAAAAATACATTTATAAAGATCGATAGAAACACAGCTATAAGTTAGGGTAATTACTTCGTATATATGTATGACTTTGATATGCAGTTATATTCCTGAAATCTTAGTGAACTTTTTGAAACAGTTTTTATTTTCAAAAAATAACAACACAGATATGTATTACTTTTTTAATAGTATTAAAGAATCGTATCACGTGATACGTATTACCAGTACTTAAAACCAAGATCTTTTAAACCGAAAAGCCGGAGATCCCCAGAACTGCTCAAGCCGTGTTAAGCCCCTGGCTCCAGCTTTTCTGCTGATGATGAATTTCTTGTCTTCTGATTGCTTAATTTAGTATTTAACTAAATAAACAACCAAATATAAAAGCAGTTTAAGAGATTTGGTCTGGATTTAATGGACCGTTTTATAAATGTAAGTAAATGAAGATTTCAATGCTTGAAATTGTAATAACGGTTTTATTAGACTTGCGCGTAATGAACTCCAGTCATTTTTGATCATATATAACTAAAGACATTAATACGTTTCAATATATAATAAGACAGATTCGTTTTAAAAGATTTCTGAATTATCCAGTACTTTCAATTATTGTTTATAACGCCGCGGGAACTATCTTTGAAATCACCTTGAAGAATTTTCAGTTTGTGTAATAAGTTTCTTCATCCTGAAAGCATTGCTCGGAGCGGTGGTCGATCTACGTTTGTCGCGCATATATTTGGGATGGCCACACGCACAGTTTGCGTTCAGTGTTTTTGCCTGCAAGTTCAAATGATTACTCATCTTTATTTGATCTTTTTCCTTATGTGCAAATTCTAACCAAACTGCTTAAAATTGTTTCCCATCTCAAGTCAAATGTTTTATTTCAGATCTCTATCCCTATATTCTTTGAGTGAGATATTCCACGCCGGAAGTCAAATCACACTTCATTAATAAACATTTAGGTATCAAACATTAAAACAAAATACATATAAATAATCTAAACGACCATTCACAAGACAATAGATATCCCGCTGTGTCGTCTGTGTGAAATATGACAGGAACAGTAGTGGTTGGAGGGCAAAAAGGCTAGGAAATACCTGCACGGCCATTGTGGCCGACCCCATTACGTAGCATGGGGATCGTTTTAACTGTAGACCGAATCGCAGAAATGCGAATTTGATAGGATCCATTTGATAACATTTATAGCCGTTGAACCAAATGCACACTGTCTAACGGCACGTGTGACCGAAACGGCTAATGTTGTGTACTGCTCTTTGATAAAACGTCACTGAAGGCTGTAAAATAAGAATAGTTTATTATTCCAAGAGTATATGTGATTAAATTTAATCATGTAATGTTAGATGATGTTCTAAATGACCTCTTGAAAAACTGTTGAGAATGAGGATTTGAAATTTTACAGCAAATATACGCCATTTTAAAACTAAATTTTACTTAAAAAATGTATCAATATTTATAAAAAAATTAATTTCCTATAGTCATATTTTATAGAGATATTTTATAACGTTATAATTATATTTTGTGCAGTTTTTTCCATATGCCTGATTTCAATATTATCTTGTGGAACAATTAAAGACCATTCTCAAAACATTTTATGTTTTTCATGCTCTCTGGGAATATATCTTCAGGAAATTCAACTGAAATATAACTAATAAAATTAACCAAATATAACACCAATTGTACCATTCCGATTGATATCACATTGAGCTCACATTTTCTTGTTAATAACCTCTCCATTGGTCTTTGTAAATGAGTCAGTATAGTAGTATAGTAGTAATTTAATTTAATTTATAGTGCACGATACACCATTGTGAGCCTGGCCATATGACTGTCTTAATTATTAATAATGTAAATAGATCTCAATTAATAATTTCAATACTAGTGTTATCAATATAGTTTATAAAGATTAACAATATATGTCAGGCCTAAGTGTATTAAACAACTGTGGATTTGCCACAATCTAGGCTTGAAATGATATGTGGAACAATACTATACTGCCTTCTTACAATACTATAGTAAGAAGGCAGATACAGGAAGTTGACTGAAATGTAATAGGTCAATCCATACAAGACTTACCTTTCTTTATCTAAATAAATTAGGGTAGTTGAAAATTGTGTATGAAATTGTAGTTAACTACGATGATGCGTGACAAGTTAAACATTAAACATGTCAGTGGTATTTTTAATACAAGCTGCGAGTTTGACGATTAATCGAAGCCAATTATTCTTATGGAACGCAGCGAAACGTTATTAGTGATCCCTCCGGAAGAGGAAGAACTTGGGAAGTATTGTCATATGTGGAACTGTTATATTACCACAAAAAAACAACGACGTCTTATTTGTATCTTGTTTACAGTGACTGAGTGTGATGTGGTTTTCAATCGGCGGCTCTGTTTACGTTAATTAGAAAACTTTGTGATTTGCGGCGCATATTGAGATAAGGAACTTAAGGTACATAAGATCTTCCTTCCCTCCGCTCACCTTTACAATGCACTCGTTTCGTCTCGATGGATCTCCACAACTATCTTGTATCTTTGACATGTTGTAATATTTGAGGTTATATAAACAGTGCAATCTCATAAATAATTATAAAAATTGTAACCTACTGTACCGTATGTTGATATTTCAACAGATAAAATAATAATGACGTCAATGAACAAAATACATAGGATTTAAATCTTGTGAACTTATCAACGCAAAAACCGTTGCAGCTGTAGATTTTTAATACGGCTAAGGATTCAGGAATTTATGATACATTTTGTGGTTTATGTTGGGGGAGGTGAGGTCCTGTTTTCGTTTAAGGAGTACTGCTCAGGAGTGTAATGTCTGATCCTAATTTGTGTTACTCTTTACGAACTAAATATATATATATACATTTATTACTATTAAATTATATTACTATTATTAACAATTAAATTACAATTAGGCTAGATACCTACAAAGTCGTAGTTTCCTGGAGGAAGTCTTTCTTTTCATCTCGAAGATTTGCTTGAAGTGAACTAAACTTAAAATAAACGGCTTTTTAGTTGGTGATCAAGTTACATTCTGGTAAAAGAAAATTAATAACGTAAACAAATTTTTTATTATTTCACATTGTAAGATTAATATATAAGACCGTAAGCTCTTATTATTTAGTAGTATGTGCGCCTAATAGGACACATATACTAAAAATATTTAACATTATATTAACATAGCAGCTGCACAACCCGACTATCAGGCAATAGGAAGGATACTCGCACAGCTCGTACTGGGTGCCATAGTTTACAAAATCTATTTGTATGATTTATAATGTTTCAACGCAATTCTACAAAACATTTATCTCCGAGATGAATCAATAAAATGAATATAAACATGGCATAAATGTGTTAAAGTGCATGTTTAAAGTGGTAAAATAATGTTACTTTGATGTAGATCTAAGTACTGCAGATTTGAATGTACTTGGTATTGTAAATGTGCTAACAAATACGTGGTATTTGGATTTTTCTTGCTTATTCTGAAGTTTTCTAATTTCTTGTTTCACCTTAAGGAGCATGAATGTACGTAAGGAGCCAAACACTTGGATTGGCGGAGGTCTATAATCTCTAAAGAAATTTGCCTGGCCGTATTGAGTATAGTAAATATGTTTAATACATATATATATATTACCCACAGTTATAGTTTTAATTTTGAAGGGGATGGTTTAATTTAAATGTTTGCAAGTTGAAGGAAATCTCGAATCGGAGTAATCTTGAAGTACTTTGTTTTCATAGCAGAGTTTTAACTATTAATTAATGATTAAGTTCTGTGTTTGAAATTAAAAGTTTTTTTAGAATATGTTTTACAACACCCTAACAGATTGATTGTAGTACAATATTTGTTTTTTTCTATTCGGCTGTCTAAGATTCGACCACTGTCATGTGTGGAGTAAGGTGATTAACAATCGGTATTGTGGCATTGCTCAATGACAGTTAAGAACATACAGCCTCTTATATGAAATTTATAAGAATCTTAAAAAGTAGTTTTCACTATCGAAACTTCATGGTTAGACTAATATTATATATTATTAAACGTCGTAGATTAAAGAGTAGCACAGGAATTGCAATATTTGTTAAGCTGTAAACTGTAGTACAATGGTGTGATGTGGTTTTTTTTTTTTTAAGATATAAATTATTCAAACCAAACAACGAAGTGAACATGATTTTCTGATTCTCCATTCGTAATTTGATGCACTTGCTATCATCAGAAATAATTGTAGCCATTAATTAAATATAAAAACGTAGAATAAATGGAATAAATATAAATTACTTTTTAGTATTCACAATCAAATTGTGGATGACTAGATGGTAATATTACTGAGTAATAAAAGCAAAGTAATATAACAATATTAAATTAGTGCTAAGTATCTATATGTAATAGAAATCTGTTACACAAGGAATAATTAACTTCAAAAAAATTTAAGCTATGCATTATTAAACGTAGCATGCCACTATAAATAAATAAACAGTTACATTTCAATTATATCGTAACAACTACATATCAATGTTTAATTTAGTTACACCTGTGTATCACCTACACTTTGATCAGTGGACATGATGATTTAAACAACATTACTTCAATTTTGTTGGCTAACTTATGTGCACACATTTACTATTACAGGTTTCAATATGATAGTCGCATTTAATTTCCGTGTAAAGTAAGTAAGGATGTTTAACATTGTAAGTTTGGCGCAAATAAAGAAGTCCATAAACATATCTTAAGTGTAAACCTGTAATTGTCTATCCATCGTTAACTGACTTCACAAGGGATGATGTTATACAATTCAGACACTTTCTGTTACCTTTTTATATATGTCCATACATTTTTCTTAAACCTGCGCATCTCTTTTGATTAATCTTTTTATAAACAAAATACGGCTGTCCAAGGATAGTTCCACTTAACCTTTTTAAGGATTTGACTAGTATCTGATCAGAAAATCATTTTGGAAGTTATACATATAAAACCATATGTGGAAGTTAGACGAATCAAGTTGAATTTTTCTACAATTATTTCGACTTACTATATCAGAATAGGGTTGAATTGTCTTTTATCGTATTTGGCTTCAGAATGACATCCCTGTTAGAGATAAAACCGCACTGAAGTAATGGGATGGGTTTAATTCCGGAGATCGAAATATTCCAAATCACTATAAGTTGTTGTGGGAGGTTTTATAGTCTACTAGGGTTACAGTAAACTCTCCTGTAGGAATCCTTTTAGACACGTAAAAAAGCTACGAAATAGAATAAGGATGCAAGACGAAGTTTTCTTCCAATTACTATAAATTATCTCACATATGCTTAGGTACAAACCATTGTTTATAGTAACGGTCCAAGTAACGTTACTGCTACAGGAAACGACGGTTATCAATTAAAACAGGATAGTTTATTATATTAAACCAAGGCCTCATTGGAAGAGCAATTAATTTACTATGCCACTTTTCGTCATACCCCTGAGAGATTCAGCAAGTGATATTCGATATCCAGTATATGATCTGTGCTACGATATAACTGGGACTATTTCAACAAGGTGGAGAGGAGAGTTTAAATTTACTATGCCACTTTTCGTCATACCCCTGAGAGATTCAGCAAGTGATATTCGATATCCAGTATATGATCTGTGCTACGATATAACTGGGACTATTTCAACAAGGTGGAGAGGAGAGTTTAAATTTACTATGCCACTTTTCGTCACACACCCCTGAGAGATTCAGCAAGTGATATTCGATGTCCAGTATATGATCTGTTCTACGATATAACGGGGAATATTTCAACAAGGTGGAGAGGAAAGTTTAAATTTACTATGCCACTTTTCGTCACACCCCTGAGAGATTCAGCAAGTGATATTCGATGTCCAGTATATGATCTGTTCTACGATATAACAGGGAATATTTCAACAAGGTGGAGAGGAAAGTTTAAATTTACTATGCCACTTTTCGTCACACACCCTGAGAGATTCAGCAAGTGATATTCGATATCCAGTATATGATCTGTGCTACGATATAACTGGGACTATTTCAACAAGGTGGAGAGGAAAGTTTAAATTTACTATGCCACTTTTCGTCATACCCCTGAGAGATTCAGCAAGTGATATTCGATATCCAGTATATGATCTGTGCTACGATATAACTGGGACTATTTCAACAAGGTGGAGAGGAAAGTTTAAATTTACTATGCCACTTTTCGTCACACACCCCTGAGAGATTCAGCAAGTGATATTCGATATCCAGTATATGATCTGTGCTACGATATAACTGGGACTATTTCAACAAGGTGGAGAGGAAAGTTTAAATTTACTATGCCACTTTTCGTCATACCCCTGAGAGATTCAGCAAGTGATATTCGATATCCAGTATATGATCTGTGCTACGATATAACTGGGACTATTTCAACAAGGTGGAGAGGAAAGTTTAAATTTACTATGCCACTTTTCGTCATACCCCTGAGAGATTCAGCAAGTGATATTCGATGTCCAGTATATGATCTGTTCTACGATATAACAGGGACTATTTCAACAAGGTGGAGAGGAAAGTTTAAATATACAATTTTGTAATGACAAGAATGTGGTAAAGTTAAATACATCGCGTAACTATAGAGTTTCCAATTACAAAATACCTATTCGGTTTACTTTAAGTGTTGTAATTAACCATATGAAACCTAAAGGCCTAACAAAGGCTACATCTATTACATTTTTGACTTTCCTATATTTTTATAGAAGTACATAAAAACATTTGTACATACGTATGTACATACATACAACATGTACATACATACAACATGTACATACATATCATTTTACGTAAAATAATAGGTTTAATAACTGTTAAAATGATCTAAAGGTCTATTTTAGGATGGTTTAGATTTTGGAATTAAACGAGTGTTTGTTACTAGATAACTCCGGTAACTTTTTCATTACAAACATTTTTACATCGCGTATATAAATATTTAATACAAATTACAATAATAGTTAGTTTTTAAAACAGAGAAATACTACTTAAAAGGCACTACAGTAGTAAAATAGTACTTTATTGTTATCCTTATACCTTATTTATAATAAAAATATTATTTTACGCAATTTGTCCATCTGGAACTTAACAATTATTTATTTAAATTTATGTATGTTGACCTGCATTACATTTTCTTACATTTTCAGTAACATTAAAAATAAGTCCATGTTTTGTCCAAAATAACTATTTAGGCATCCATAATGTATGTTTGCATTTTATTGTAAAGATCTAATGAAGTGAGATGTATTATCGGTATTTTGAACCAAGAGCTGGGTGGGATATCACCACAACTGCTGAAGCCCGTGTTAGGCTCTTAGACTCCTTGAAGCGGCTCAGCTACACGGTGATAAATGTCACATCTTCTGATTGCTTTATTTTGTTTTTCAACTAATCTGAATCCATAAAGTGATTAAATAAATCTCAAAACTGGGCTCAGCAAACAGCACTTTGTGATAAATTTTATAACCATAAGACAATTGAAAATGTTTGAATTATTCTAAAAGGTATATCGTAAGAAGTAATGTATACTATAGACGTTTATTTTTAAATCTACAGGAGTTTAACTTAGAAATAATTGTTAAAAATAAGGATATGGTCCTTTATAGGTTTTTTACAAGTTTTGACTTAAATTCAATGTCATCGTGAATTAATTATGAAATAAAAAATGTAACTTTGTTTAACTCTTTGTCCTGTAAGTACTTTAAAAAACGCACAAAACAAAATTTTCTAATTTTTCATGGAGGATATCATAAAAGGTTGTAAACTAGAGTGAAAAATATTAATTTTACCTTAACATTTTCGCAAAAACCTACAAAACAGATTGCACGACCCTAATATTCGATTATTTACTTACAGGCCAACTTACTCTTAAGTAAGTACTTTCTAACTTTACCATGTTGGTAGCCTGGTATAGGATTACACTTTAGTAAGAAAACAGATGAAGGACATGGACCATAATTAATTTAACAATTTGTGATCGGAGGTGAGTATGTCGGAAATGGTAGTTGTATTTTTTACAAATACTCCAATATTTAAACAATAATCCAAGGAAATTATTTTTACTCATGACTGGAACGCACTAAAACGTTAGTTAGCACCCTGGAAGGGGAAGAACTAAAGGATTGTAATGGATTTAAAACTTTCTGATACTACTACTGACGTCGTTGCTGTGATAATGCAACATTTCTCGAATCAGGGCATAATCAATAGTCGATCAAAAAATAAATTAACACAGAACTCAACAGAAGTGTGAAATATTTCATTATCAAGAATTTATTTTACCCAAATGGTTTAAATTCAGGTGTAAATCAAAGACTATTGTATACAAACATCAAACGTTAATACATAACTGCTAAATTTGAGATTAATTTCAATGTAAATATTACTTTCGTGAAACTGGATCTACTATCATGTTGTTCATTCTATAATAATGGTGTACAATTTTAAATTCTGTCACATAACAACCATTTTCAATGCAAAATTATTATGTATATAATGTAATAATCTGAATATAATTTTGCATGTGTTAAAAATATAACGAAGGCAAGAATACTTTCAGATTTTAAGAAAAGCGGGATAATTTCAGGATGTAAAGAACAGGAAAAAATTTCAAAATTTAAGAATATTTCAAGAGTGTACCTCCAAAAATGATGTGCAATATATTTACTTCGTACTGACGAACTGTAACTGGAGTACGTTGAGTCTAAACATTGCTTCTTTAATCTTTCTGTCATCCTTTTGACCAACAGTAGTGAGAGTAAACTGATAAAAACTACTATGTTGAGTAATGCAATGACTTTTAACAGTATATTTTAACATTGCTTGACAGCCTTCAGTTTGTTTGATAACTAATATGAAGAAAATTTTTCTTCAGCTAAAATGGAAATTGGCATGCTTTTCTGAAATGTATCAGTGACGAAAAAACATCAGAGGCTGGGGGTCACTCAAAGATTGACTGTTAAGATAAAACAAATTAGTCACAGCTCAAGTACACGAGTCAGCACGAGAACCTCCACTTTAGATGCGAGATACGTACGTTGTAGTGATACTATAAAGATTTCTGTCGAGTTATGTCCCCAGGCGATATTTACTGGCAGGATAAGAGGCTGTTTATCCCCACCTGCTGTAAACTGTTTCCCCACCTCGTACTTCTGTTCTAGTTTAATCACATTAGCTGCTCAGTCGGCAATGTTTCTGAGACATGACGTCACAAAGACTACCCTTTATATTCAATTTTATATATACATACATATACATATATATATATATATATATATATATATATATATATATATATATATATATAATTCATTAAATGTTAAGTTTTTTTAAATATATGGATTTCACGATGCAATAAAATTTATAAAACGTGTAAAGTATAAAAAGTTTGAACACTGTAATCATTATGAGGAAAGAACTGTTGGGTAATTGTGTAATGAACAAATTAATAGTTGATAAATCGTAAATCTCAAATCCTCATGTATATGTAAATATATACCACTAGCTAATCAGGATTAATTAAAAAATACTACTGTCACGGACAGACAGGACTGACAATCCACATCCCGCGCCTTGAACCGAGCGGTAACCGGCTCTCCTAAGCCACGGAATACAGTAGATCTTAGTATTCAATACCACACTATGAGTTTTGACTATTTATTGTAATAGCTACATTAATATTAAAATTGGCACGTCTTCAAAATTTAATATGTTTTTTGTTCATAAGTATCATACTGTGATAGTTTTTTAACACATTGACTGCGACGTTCGTATAGTAGAGAATTTATAGCATGACCGGTGACTTCGAGATGCGCCGTAGGCAAAGACGGAACTAAAGTGGTGGGGGGTGGATCGGCTACGAGCTCCTCCCGTTTGTGTTCAATGGGGTGATCGTGACAGGCGGAGAGAAAAAGTGGGGGATGGAGGGGCCCCTCCTGCCAACTAGAGATAGCCCGCGTATTAGAATAGTGGAATAAGCAGTCCGCGCGTTCTCGCTCTGTACTCCTCTGAATTTAATAGAGCCTGGTGGTGTAATATGTATATGTATGTATATGTATAAATGTAATATATATATATTACATTTTCAAAGCTGGATGCTGCAGGATGCAGCGCAATTAAATTTATTTCATTGAACCGTGATTTTACAACGTAATTAATGGCATGCAATTACTCTTGTCTACATACAAATAAACCCAATACAACGGAGTATCGAAATACCAAAAAAGACGTAAGGAAGTCTAATGTAACAAAGTAACTTCGTTACATTCAGTGGCGTAGCTATAAAACATTCGAGGGTGGATTAAACATCCAGGAGGATTAAAAAGAGCCCTACTTAGCATAGTAGTTAAAGAATTTATCTTCAGGGTCTCCAAACACAAAATCAACAATTATGTTGAGTTTTTTAATTGCATCTTTCGTATTAAAATGTAAACCAATAAAATTGTTTCGTAACATTATATTTGGTTCATTGCATTTTCCAACTGCCTTAATCAAATAAAATATAATTTGTAGGTTACATTACTATTAGTTAGAAATTATTCGATAATTTCCATGTACTATAGATCAGATCAGCATTATAATCGCGTACGCCAGACGACACAAAATGACACTTATCAGGCTTGGTCGAAGTTGCATGCACAATTTCAAGTCTATAGCTTATTTCTCATTCTCTATATATCCAACAAACAGACAGAGAAATATATTGCTATTGCTATAAGCTATATTGCTATATTGAATGTGTTTTTTATTCAAATTTGTTTTATTAAAGCTTAGTTTAAATGGGTAGATTTATCGTATTTGAATTTATTTGTTAATTTCATTTGCTTGAGTGTTGTTTTCTTTTGTTTTTCTAAGAAAGTTGGAGCCTCTACACAGGCAGTTCCTTGCCTTTTGAGGTCCTATTTTGTTTTCTTGAATTTTGTTTATTGATGTACCCTAGCTGTATTAAAATAAAAAAAGACATGTTCATATTTTTTTAATAAAAAGTAACATTGTTTTATTTTTATTCTCATGTCAATTGTGTCTACAACTAAGGAGCAATGTTTGTGTTTGTGCTTAAGGTATAAATGATGTTTATATAATTTTACTATTGTACATATTTTCAAGAAAATAAATAATTTTTTCTATTCTATTCTAGATTATGACATTTTATTCGTTGTGCACCATCTGACATTTTGTAAAGTATCTTTGGAGTTATAAAGAAAGTTCAATATTTAATATAATTAATTCGATATAATTTCTATGTTTTGCAGATATGTTCGGATATAAAACGACTCAATAATTCGGATATAAAACGACTCATTAATTCGGATATAAAACGACTCATTAATTCGTAAGATAATAGAAATCAGAACCGTTCCGAACTGAGGTCGCTATCAGCCGCATGTACAGGGTTTGTCAGGAATGTTCGGGATTTATCGGTACTGCTCGGCTCTGCCCCCCACTCTTTCTCTCCGCCTGTCACGATCACCCCATTGAACACAAACGGGAGGAGCTCGTGGATCGGCTCAGTCTGTTGCCGTATTTAGCCTTGTGAACTTCGGTCTCCAGTCTTCTATACGTGCCGCCCAAAAAACATTCGCTTGTGCCAATTCACGAGTTGTAATACAATTTGTGAATTAATTGCGTTGTGCTCATTACGTTTTAAGTAAAGAGTTTGAGATGGATCATAATGTAAAAAGTAAAATTGGAGGTAGAAAGGTTATACACGGCCAAGCAAGAGAAGTGCTTCCCATTTTATGAAACGGAAAGCAGAAAACCAACACACTTATAAATTTGAAGAAAGTTCAACAGCGTGTCGTAGAGGCAACTGGATTTTCTGAAAGTACGCTGAGACGAATTTTGAAGGAGGAAAAAAAATAAGTCCAATTGGGCATTTTCTTTTAGTACGCCCAACAAAGTAAGAAAACGCAAACATACTGAAAGTAATCTGGACAATTTTGATTTGGGTGTAGTTCGAAGAACAATAAATAATTTTCATCGACAACGGGGTTTTGTTATGTTAACTATTCCGTGTGGATCGTTGGCGTTATTGTTATTTTAAGTATACATCATTAAATTAACTTGATACAAGTTGGGAAGATAAAACTGAGTTTTTTTCTTATTCTACTGTGTATATTGAAAAATTAGTTTAACCATTTTTATATTAATTTTTAATTTAGCAGCTAGGCTATGTCAGTTGAAAATTTTGTACTGTATAATTGTATCTACTATCGTAAATCCTGAAGCTTACACGGTTAGTATATGATAAATTGAATTTTACTGGCTAACAAAGCGTAACAATTACAATTCTGAACTGTTGTCGTCGTTGGAGATCAAGAATAATATAAATTCCTACCCTTTCCCAATTTATGAGAACCCTTTCTTACCACCAGGTATCTCTACTGCGAACTCATTAAGAAGGGTGAACTATGAACACAATTTCGGCAGAACATAGTCATTGTTTAGATCACGTACATCGGTCCCAATATTTCCAAGATTTCCTGTATTGAATTCCCCATCATAAAAGTCCGTCGCCGTAACTTCAAAAGAGTCTAGAAATGTTCAAATATTCTCCTATACTAAATTGCTCATCATAAAAGACCACCGTAGTAAGAACATAAGGGTCTAGAAATGTTGGCAAACACTACAATATTCGGCTCCCGCCACCACTATGAGCCGGGAGCCGAAAACTCTCAGTAGGGTTAGTAGCACCGTATTCACTCCCCTACTTTAGATTGTGCCCCCACGCGCTCAACTCCTCCACTCCTCACGCGCATCCCACCGGTCATGCTATAACTTCCCTAGAGTACATAACTACTCCAACTGTTCTAAAAGTAGGTACATAATTCGTGCCGCATTGAAGGTGTTTAAATGCTTATTAATATGACTAAAATAGTGCGAGCCGTGACTTACAGACTTAAAGTTTTTATATGTATAGTTTTTTCCTTTGTCAGATGTACATATTTAGATTCTGAAAGGGTGTTTCAAGCGTGAATCAGTAGCTAACTGTTTGATTGAGTTGATAAGCAAAATCGATTTCAAGAGCATTAGATAAGCTCCTTTAGGGAGAATTCGACGGTGTTGGAAGTGGATGGAATGGGGTTTAGGCGATGTGAACTATTAGTCTATTAAAGGATTTTTTAAAGAATGTCAGCCCATGTTAATACATTGTTTTATAATATACAGTAAGTGTTTAAGCAAGGTTTTGTTTTCTACAATGTTTTACGAAAGTAGTGGGGCTTTCACACTAGCACATATGGTTTAAATGATACAAATGGCTCTATATAAAAATAATCATTATGTGAAAAAAAGAAATTAACTATACATCACTTAGAGTACACACACCTATAATAGTTTATTGAATGCATTACAGAAAACGTTAAACCGACTTATTGAAACGCATTAATCGAGTAATTTTGTCCACTATTAATAAGTAATGATTATATGCATGCATTTATTGAGTAATTACTGAATATTTTAATTGGTAACAATCGAGTATAATACTGTATAGTGATCAGAGCATCCGAACACCAGATATTTAAAGAGCAACTGCTAACGATCAATTGACCTGACAAGGGAATTATTCAAGGTCGGTCTGGTCTGCCGGCCTGTTTACTCTATTAACTACAGTCGATATTATATTAAGGTTGAATATTGAAGGTGGAAGGGGTAACAGTGGAATAAGTTATTTAGTTAATGCATTTGAATCATCTGTTTTTGTGTCTAGTATAAGGAAGGTTAAACACAATCCATTATAAGTCTCCTGAGCACTTAACAGCTGCCACAGCACTAATTACATTATATATAATGAAAACTATATTACTATATTATAAACTTGACTATCAAGAGGAGTAGTGCCTACAGCTAAGAATTGAATCTACCGTTAATGTGCGCGTAGTAGTCCTAGATAAGAAAAAAAAATTCATGTCTAAGTAAACTTTAAAGTAGAGTAAACGTATACAATTATATCAAATCAAACCAATGCTTACTGAATATAAGTGATTAATTTCAGTAATAATACCACACATAATATTCCATTCAATAATTAAAGAAATCTGTTAATTATCTTTCAGAATATTGTCGCAGCTATACACTTACAATACTACTAGTCTTCTAACAACTTTCCACGGCAATAATTTTCATAAAATAAATAACTATCTGTTAAAAATAAAATACCAAACTGAAAGCTTATGACCTCAAAACTCTTGAACTTAAAATCGCTTTTACTGTCACTTCTATACAATAAAAAAAATAAAATTGTTCTACCATAAATCTATTAAAACAGTAGACTACATTTAAATATTATCCCTCAAGACATCAGTACATATAGATTTTTGTTAAATGCTCGCACCTGAAAAAATGCACAATAAAATGGTATTAAATATAATTAAATTAGTCAAATAATATTGTATGATTGACAAAAGTTAAATAAAAATCAAACATTATTCTTCACAGTAGGAACTTTTCCTGATGTGGCATAATACTACAATATGCGGTAATTTATATTACTCAGAGGAACTTGAGATTATTAGTTTATTAGATTATGATATTACCATCACTTAAGACAGGCTGTTTCTGTCTCTGGCGTCAAAGCCTGAGATTGATAAACCTCGAACGGCTCTACGAATTTTCCTCTGTGGAGTTAAAGAATGCTTCATAGCTGCACTCTAACGTTCACGGGGATTAGGGATTGCTTTTCTGCCTCTAATGCAAAAATGACAATCCCATAAATTTGTCAAAACAGTTCCATATGTTGTAGGTTTCCACTGCATGTTTCAGAACAAAAGTTCCAGCATCAGGTGGATCGTTTTATCCACATAGTAAAAGTGCCTCCACATGGGGTTGTCAGAGTATAACAAATTAAAAAATAATATACATCCATCAACAACAAAATAAATAGGGACAAATGAACAGCAAATAAAAAGACAGTGGACACTCGACCACGACAGGACAGTAGACAGGTTGCTTCGGGCCTCTTCCTGCTCAAAATGTAAAATAACTCGCGGATTAATAAACAAAAATAATCGTATTTTACTCAGCAGCTTATTGACAATATTAAGGACATAGGGGAAATTATTGGCAGTTCATAAATTTTACATAAACGCAATAGAAGTCGTAATCGACACTTACATATAATATGAAATGTATAAACATTTCAAAGACCAAAACTCAAACTGTACTATTTTAAACAAGAAACCAGTTTAGTTCGCATTGTACCTTTACCGATATCATCGGACAGTACATCTTATCATCAGCTGATAAAACAACAGATAAAACGCACCACGATGAGGAGTGATGTAGCAGCTGCACAATTCAACTCAATATTTTTACTTGTTTTAAATTTCGACAACCCCATGTGGAGAACTTTTATTTTTTTTAACCAACTGATGACTTAACTTTTATTCTAAAACATGAAATGGAATCCTACAATATTTAGAACCGTTTTTACAAGGCATATCACCATATTTTATTTCAATTTAATACTTACCTTAAATGGATATGGAAAATTCAGAAACATATTCTTTATTAAAATTCAATGCAAAAGGGCCAAAATCTATTTTCAAACTGGTTGTACGTAGTATACTATAGTGGCATTTCAAATATGTTGAATATTTCTTCTAATTAAAACATTGCAATAGTCTAAAAAGAACCTTCAGTTTATCTAATTTTCCTAATTTACTTTAAAAAAATAATAGTTTTTACACCCTACGCGTTTATTCTTTTTGCGGTAAGATTGATGCATTCCTAACATGATTTTATTTCTACCGTGTAACAAATTATAATGAATTGTTATAAGAATCTCTTTACATGACATCAAAACTGCTTTAAATATTTGTTGTCCTAGGTTACTTGGAACATTACCTCAACTAACTCCGGTGTCTTGTTAATAACTCCAGATAATGCTACCATCACCTGGAGTTCTGTTTATATTTAACTAAAGATATATTTGTATTCATGGTGTCATCAAACACAAATCTTCAGAATATTCATGAATATTTGGAATATTGAGTATCTATAAAACCATGAAGTTTAATATAACTACTAAGGAGTGATTACAGTGCATTGAATACTTAGAAATATACACAATATAATATTGAAAAACATGAAGTTTAGAAGTTAATATCGACTCAGAGTTGAATAATACCTCTGTATACCAAGGTTTGCATGTTTGTTACACTTAAAACAATAGCTTTAATGTTGTGTTATGTTAGATCAAAGAACTTCATTCATTTATGAATACACATATAGGAATAATTGAATAATTTGTGACCAAATAATCTAAATGGGCGTTGAAATAAATTAGCGCTTTATGACACGTCGTTGAATTACTAAACACAAATATTCGATTATTTACATTGAAGTAAGCATAATTAGTTTGTTGACCATGTGTAATTACACAGGTGTAGGTTTAATCTATTCAGTTATAACCTTTGCCTGAGACCCATGTGCAATGTAATGCAGTTAATTTTATGTTACGAAACTGCACTATAATATTAAAAACTTGCTCTATAATATTAAAAAAAACTGCACTATAATATTAAAAACTGCACTATAATAATAAAACTAAGCATTCTATTTTATCATAAAACATTAAACGTTATTGTTGGATATTGATTAAATGAATGGGTTGAATTTATCTATCTGAGATTCTAAGTATCACTAAACACACTAACGCCTATTGACTGTCGACATTTTTATCAGATGACGTTTCTTCCTACTTTGTACACCGCATCCCACTTCAAACTCTTTGAGGTTCTCAATTCCCTAAAAATATTGTAACTAAATATGCTTCTTAGTTTGTATTAAGGTAATTATAACAAGGATTGCATTGATTCTTTATTTTTATATTTACATTGCTTAATTGAAAATAACGATTGCCATTTCTGGCTAGGTTTTCCGTTTAAGATTGGGTTGTACTCTATTTGTAAAGCTTGGGTTGTAAAGCTCTTTAATTTGATGTGCATACCAACTCATATTTAAATTTTGAATTTTCCTATGACTTCTTGTAGGTCGTACCTCTTAGCTAGTAGAGGGTCACTGGATACGTGTTATATATTATTTTTATATCCAGCGTAAAAGAGCCTTGCTGATTTTAGTTTGTGTCCATCTTTCCTAAGCTACAGTAAAACTATCATTTGCAATGTCAAGGAAGCCTACAAGTTTACGAGTAAATTATGTAAAAACATTTACAGTTTTATTCAATAATGTGGATTTTATAATAAAGATTACATATTATTGCCAGTGCTATAGTTGGTTTAAATTCGTTATTTGTGCACGCTGTAGTAAAAATTTTAATTTCGCCATAAGAATTCGCTTTACACTACTGATCAAGTATCTATAAAACTTTCTAAAATTATTTAAACATAAGCAAATGTTTCTGCCTGTTTGACGAATGGCAGCTGAGAGTGTTCAACAACTGTTTCTGTCGGTTATTTTATATAGAATACTATTATTATTTTTCCAAATTCTAAATTATTCGGAGAATCTTTTCAGATTTGTCTTTTCATAAAACCTTCCTCGGAATGGGATGAATATTAGACATATTATCCAAATCAGACCAGCCGTTCTCAAGATTAGCGTTTAGCAACGTATTTAGTAATTCATTGTTATTTATATGGTTATATTAGGAAGAGAAACTAAAAAAGTGTATTGTTTTGGTACTTTAGCCGTAATATAGAGAATTAGTATACTCCAATAAATAAGTATTGTGAAAGCAACAAAGGTGTGTCTCAATATTTTACTTCAGTAAATTATAAAAACACTAGCCATCTTTGTTAATATTGCTCTAACCCTTACGAGTATCTGCTGTAGTGTCAAGTAGCGCTTAGAACCCAACCGGTCCCCGGGGTGACGTTCCTACTCCGATGATTCTTTTATTGGTACTCTGATAGTGTTGAGACTGTGGAATTGCTAATGTTATCGTTTTTGTTATGAGCGTTCTCAAATATAAACTTATTGCCATTTGTAAAATGCTTATGTAAGTAATAAATTATCAACACTCATAACACACAAGTATAATGTAATATTCTCATAGTTCAAGGCTCTAAAGTGATCTTTTAAAAATGTAGTAAATCCACACAAAAATTATCTAGATTTTAATGAGAAAAAGGCTTACAGAGAAATAAGTAGAATTTAAAAAGAATTTTTAGCAACAACTATTCACATAGCTATATTTTTTATAACTATATTTCAGTTACTCTGAAGGTACAGCTAAATCTTTTACAGTTTTACAAAATTTTCAATAAATTCTGCCTTGGATACATCTCTAATTTTTTGTCTTCAACATTTCCTGTTGCTGTCATTATTGTTATCATGTTGGCCATGCTTTAGTATAATAGGTGAATAAAAGCTAATGCATTGAAGCTCTTACTTAATTATTCGTAGTTTAGCTTATATAAGCTTTTTTCTTCTCTTAACCAGAGATAAAGAGCCTAAGCAAGAATTATATAAACAAATCACCCATTTATGCCTACTTGATAAAAATGTCACCAAAAGTATTTAAACAAGACCCTTCCCTCAAGTTTTCAGTAAATAGTTACGAAGGTATCTCACAACAAATATATAAAAGTAGTGATTTTAACTTACATTAGAAGAACATTTAATAATTTAGTTAAAAAATACCTATCAGAAGATGATACTTTATCACCAGTTGGAGTTAACTGCTTCAAGGAGTCTAAGAGCTTAACACAGGCTTGAGCCGTTCTGTGAATCGCTCATTCTCGGTATAGTAGCTCTTGGTTCAAAAATTGGTGATGGGTTGAAGATATTAGAGATGTGCAAAAACCATAAACCTTGCTATTGATTGGCATTGTTTTTTTTTATTATCTGTAAGAACAGTTTAGTTGCCGGTGTCAGCCGTCAGATGAGGCCAGCGTGGCTCATTGTTGACTTTTAATCAGTTGCTCAGTTTATATGAGTGAAAACCGTTGTTTATCATGAAAATTTATCGCTTTTCTTAATTAAATATGCAAGAACTGCTATAATGAGTGCTAATTCACATTTTATATACAAAAACGTTGTTTCAGGTCAGGATAATTCGTGCTTATAATTATAATAGATTTTAAGTCTAATTTTAATTGTTTTCAAACTAATAAGTAAACTATTATTTTTACACCATCTCCCATACTCTATAACCCTCTCCAAAATAAAACATATACATTATATTTCAATATTTATGTGTATAAGTTTTAAGTTTCTCTAACCCTATTTATTAATATTTTTATTTTCTAGAAGAAGGTTGGTATTTTATTAGATAAAGTTGATAATCATTAATTTAACTTAAATTTCATTAAAAATTTGATTTGATAGATTGAATTATAAATAATCTCCTAGTTGAGCTAGAATGAGACAAGCAAGAGAGCATTCTTAAAATCGTGTCATACGTGGACAAAGTCTGTGCGATACCTCTTATGGTTTCTCATAGGTTCCTAGAACTTTATAACAGCCTTTCTAACGAAAAACCGCCTAATATGTTTTCAAACATTGCGTTCGAACTACAAAGTTAAATAATGTGAGAACATGATTAGACTGGACAACAGTATAAGTGGTTGTTTTTCAGAACCCTAGGTTTGTAATTATATTTTAATAATGTTCTACTTCTAACAGTGTTTATTTTTAGATTCGTATCTATAATTACTTTTTAAAGATAACAAAATAAATGAATACGGCATGAAATTTATGATCTGCAGTTTAAGTAAACAAATATATAGTTTGATAAGGCGAAGGTGTATACTATACAGTAAGTACTTTTTTTTTGTTCTCTTAGGACAGGAAGCTTATAAATTACTTAATATTACGCTTTTTACTGGAACAGAATTAGCTATAATCGTCAAATCAGTATTTATAAGTAATGTAATAAACTAGCTACATCATATAACCTTAAAATAATCCGTAAATGGAGGTAATGCTCTTGTATCCAAGTTTAAAGAGTAAAGGGTCATTTGAGCAGAAAATAAAGAATCCATTTGCCTAAAACAACTTCGTCCGTTGGGCCTGTTTCACTCTAAGTGTTCTTTGGTTTGGTAAACTCAGCAAGATAAGTTTAACTATTTTTCAGTAACGCTTCCCTGTTCTGTGTGCCCCTTTATACCCTCGGTGGTTTGCGAGTTATATTGCTATAAGTAGCAATTGAACCTCAATATAATATGTTTATTGATGACCATAACAGTTATAATTGGTGACTTTTTTGTGCAATTGTTGGTTTTTTTCTTAAATCTTCACCCGTTCTGCAAATTAAGTTATGTACATTGTACAGTTAAATCATTCAGATTCTTAGCTCGTGATTACATGCACTTAAATCAATTAAACATAATAATATGAAACAATGTTAAATTAACATTTTGTGAAATAACGTTTATGGTTAAAAGGAATCTTTAAATATACAAACATACTATAGCGTATTGGCTTACAAGTTTTTGAACTGTGTGACAAGAACTGCGCAACATGATGAAATTAATGCCTCATTTCTGTTTCTCAATTCAACAATTTCTGTTAAAATTGAGACCAATGTCCATAACCTTTTTTTAGCATGGATTTAAACTTATGTTTTAAAGTTTGAATTTGATATTTTCGAAATGTACTCATATATTGATAGAGAGACGGTTAAAGGCTTAAACATATTGCATAACATTTAAAGTATTCAATCCTGTAAAGTATTTAGGCATGTCTGGTAATGTTCATAAAATTTCTTCTGAATGTCCTTGCGTGGTATTTTTATGTTAGGTTCACAAGTAATGAATTTATATCTAACGTAATTGTAATACTGTTTAGACATAGAAACAAACTGATGCACTAATAGATATTTTTATGTCCTTATTTGCTTGTTTTATTCTGTGTATTTTTCTAAAAAATAAATACATTTATGAAAACGTAAAAACAGGAGGTGTTTTGTAATGAAAAATAAACGCATCTCAATTGGGTTAGTGAGGAAGTGGGACAATCAAGTACGAGTATTATAAGACTTTATTGGTTTTCTTATAACTTGTGGAAACAAAAAATGTTCAATAGATCAACGGATTAAGGAAATAACGAAAACAACCATAGTATGATATGTCATAAAAGCTAAAATTGTAGATATGTCTATAAGTTTCGATATCCGTATATTCAGTAGTTTCATGTTTGTCCTGAAATCAACAGAGGATTTAAGTAAATTTTATACGCCAGAAGAGGAGGTATTTTCTAGCTTTTACATTTCACTGCACTCTAAGTATGCAACTCTTATACACAGATTTGTACATTTCCTTTTAGTTTCATACAATAATATAAAATAATAAATATTATTAAGATAATAATAATACACACAAATACTATCTGCAGCTATTTCTCATAGTGAAGTGAATTTTCACCACGATGATATCAATAACGATTGCATTAAAATAGTATGATACCAATATGAAATCATGAACTCTTTATTGTAAAGCTTTAATCCAAGCTGTATGGTCTATCTATGCAACTGTAAATGGCGTAGAAAGAAATATCCTCCTACAAGGTGTCATTAGTTACAGACTAAAACGTGTAAAACTAGTTCTGTAGATAAATCAACGTCTTGTTACTGTCGTCCAGAACTTGTTATTTAGAGAGCGCTTTCCGTCCCACATTTCACAGATTCTTCTACAGATTGACATTCTTTACCGAAGTGTCGCTATTCGACATACCTTGCCACCTTTTTGTGGTTCAAGGGAAAGGCACATTGATGAATAATTACAATAGTCTAACACCTCAACAATTAATATTACAAAATTATTAAATGAACTTTTTAACGTTAGTAAATATTAATAATGCTTAACACTTTTAATTAAAGAAACAGTTTTAACTCAATATATAAAAAATTAGGGCAACTCAATTGTCCAATGAAAATTATAATTGTTATCTCTTCAATCAGTTATCAGATAATGTGAAGTTTAGTCTGATGCAGCCATAAGTTTGTTTCTTATACTATTTGAAACCTCAAATTTTTCAACACGAAACAGACAATATCGGTGTCTCACTAACGACCAGATATTAAGAAGAACGATTATAACACCTTAGAAGTTTTGCCAGTTAATCAATCTTACCTCAGAATACAAAATAAGAGGAGTATCCAATGTTTGGCAAACAACAGATGCAAACAAACTGTTTACAATCATATGATATTTTAGCGTGTAAAACTTTAATTAATTATAGGATTAAAGGAAAAATAGTGGTGCAGTAAAGAGCGGTGATAATATTTGAATGAAGTGCTATCTTACTTTACAGTACGCTCGCTAGCTTACCGAATATGTTCTTTTGAACATTGCTATAACACCTAATTTTCTGATAAAACATGTGAATGTATAAATGTGGAAAGATATCTTGAGAAATATTTTATATGTAGTCTATACTTTTAATTTTCCAAGAAAATTCATTTATAGACAGAAAAGAATGAGCGTTATGAATATGCATGTATTTATGGTGGACGTCAATGATGCCTATCACTCAATAGGCTAACAAAATTATTTTTTGCCAGCCGGGAGAATGTAAACATTTCTTGTTTGTATTATTGTATGTTTTGTCTGTCCGTCCGTATAGAACCAAGAGAATGAAATGAGCTATATATTTGAGAATTTGCATGCAACATCAACGAAGCTTGCAAGCGATGCGCAGAGTAGTTAACATCTTACATTGTGTTATTATATTAATCTTAGAATAGGATATGAATGAACTATAAGACATATTATAGTTAACTATATCAAATCATGTTCATGTAAGTATAATACGAGTATGTATAGAGGGCTATTAAAATTATAAAAACAACGTAAAGTTATTACACGACAAAAATAATAATATAGCACAATATCTGACTTATTTAGGTTTTTTACTCAAAATTACATAGTAATTCGTTACATATTTTTTAATAAGTTTTCCTGAGGGTAATTGTTTTCACTTTAGCTATAAGTTTGTTGAATATACTGATTTTCGGTATATTTATCATAAAAAAACTTTGTCAGATAACATTAATTTAATAACGTTATATACAATGGTCAAGACCAATTTACTACCAATTATTTCTTATAGGGGTTATATTGGTGTATCTACGGTGTTTAGGTGAAGATGTCAATAGATAATGTAGACAACTATTGAAAATAATACCATTTTCCATGTCACAACTATCAAGCCCTTCATAAATTCGTCTAATGTATTCAAAATAAGGACAGAATCGGCCTTAAAATTGGCATCTTTCACAATTTAACCTATGTTTCAGTAAAAACTGAAATCGTACGTTTGAGATGTAGCAAAACTATACATTTTTCCAAATAGAAGAAGCTTTAAACATATGTTATATGCGTCTAGAATAAGTCTTAACGTGAAAATAAATGTTCCAAAATAAGGAAATAATCGGCCTTGCCTCTTTAAAGTTATACAGAATTAATAGGGAGCAGTTTCAGGTCTGAATAGTAGCTGTCACTCAATACTAATAATAACTGTGGCCCGACTACACCTGTGAAAACTTTGGCAGGCATTAATTACTCAAGAGGAAATCTGATTTCCGTTAGAGTAGACTTAGTCAAACTTTATCTTGCTTTACAACGAACCAATAATACACTTTCGGATGGAGCACGATATATATTAAGATCTTTCATAGAGACAGAAACTATAAATAATGAATATTAATAATTAAAAATTCTTGATGAACGTAAACAAGAAAACAAACTGAATGGATATTGATATATTATATTATAATAATACATGATACAAGTTTTTTTACAAAAAAGATAGTTAATAAACTATCACTGAGGAAATCAATTAAAAAATCCTATAAATTTAAATATATAAAAAACTGTGTTAACCTATGAAAAAATGTTGTGCTTTAATTTGTTTCATAGTAATTTAAATTCGAGAATATATTCAATATATATAACACCTATATATTATTGACAAATACAGATACACACCAAATCTGCAAGGAATTAACAATCACCATACAAGTACGAAGTATTCGTCGTATTTGTAATGTAGGTTTCGTTGTATGTAGGTTTAAACTGGGGTACTGTATTCCCCAGTTATTTAATACTGGTTTTTGTGTTTAATTGAGTCACCTTTAGTAACAAAATGTTTTGTTCCATTGGACTAACTTAATAATTTACGGATAATAAAAAAGCTGCACCTCTACAGATTTGACAAAAATATGATAATTGTTATAAAAAACTACTAATAAACAGTGGTAGACACAATAAATGACTAATACAAATGACTTTGAATTCTCAGAAACGACCACTAGGCCAAATATTTTACACGCTTGTTGTTGCTTAGAGTGGTTATGAAGTATTGTGACCGTGACTAACGTAGGTCTATAATGTAAACAAGTGTAAACAGTGAATGGGCCTAAATCCCAACTTAAACACAAAAGATTTAGAATACCAATTTTCGTTATGTAGCGTATTTTAATGATGGAATATATAATATATCGTCATCAGTATAGTAGTGAGAATATGTATATTATATATATATGTATTACCAATACCATATATTACCGAATGGCGGATCATGATGCTACAGGCGGAGAAAATATACGTACGTACGTAGAGCATAAGCCACGTACATCGCAGCGACATTCGATGGGAGACTCAGGAAATACGGTTGGCGTAATGTAGCGCATCAATTACGGCTTCTGTTGAATAAGAGTTTGGGTCTGAATTGTATTTGGCTATACGGCCCCTAGGAGGCCTAGAATTGTATTTGGCTATACGGCCCCTAGGAGGCCTAGAATTGTATTTGGCTATACGGCCCCTAGGAGGCCTAGAATTGTATAAGTGAAATGTTGTGTTTTTTACCCAATTACTAACCAGGTGAAGGAAGCTCATAGGTTACAGTATTGTTTTTTCGGATTACTAAGCCTAACCTAGCATAAAAATATTATTTGATCATACAGGATCCATATTGAGAACGACTGGTGCTCCTAAAATGAACCAGACGAGAGTGGAGTGCGGTTAGATGTGTTTCATAGTAATGCTGTACCGTGCTGCTGTACATGTAATATACAGTTTTGTACACAACGCATTTAGTTCGCATCAAAGTATAATGGTCTTGTATACTCGTAGCCTATGTGGCACGGTGCCTACGCTAATTGGTCAGTGCCACAAGAGTGTTTGTCGACATTGTTTAGGACTACCTAGACATGACATGGTGTGTATAACATGAATAATAGTAACCTAATAGTATGTTTCTGTAAATATGGGTTGTCATAGTTATGATATAAACTGACATTTTATTTGGTTTTTATTGTTATGTCTTCGAATGATTTCGTAACAGGGTGGAAAGAATTGTATAAATACATGTATAATTTGAAGGAAGTACGCGAAGCTTGAATATGCATATAGAATTTTGTACAGTTAAAGTGATATAAAATACCAGAATAATGCCCTATGTGTTACCGATATACCCATTTTTGAGCGAGGATGCTTAAAACGCTAATGAAACCCCATTTTCCCAACGTACTTTCACAATGGAATCATAAAACTACTACACTTAACGGTAAAAACTATTATATTGATTGAAACTGAAGGTAATATATATTATAGATTGATTAATAGTCTATGATTTATGTTTAAAATAATATTATTCACTTTACAGTTTGTTTTGAATATTTATGATGTAATATCCAAAAAACAAAATCCAAACAAAATATTTTGTTTGTGTATTTCTTACACTAGTTGTTATTTAACTTAATCTAATTTCTGTCTGCCTGTACACACAATAATAATAAATGAGTTGATCTAGAAAAATAAAATTTGATATGAAATTCCACTTGTACATCGTTAAGGAAACAGGATTTTTCCGGACATTTGCCATCGTTTCAGTGAAACAAGAAATCAGTAACACTACGTTTCGAGATCTGCAATCTGATCTCTTCTTCAGGTAAAGAACTAACCTAATATTAATTAATAAATATTAGTTTTCTTTACCTGAAGAAAGAGATCAGATTGCAGATCTCGAAACGTAGTGTTACTGATTTCTTGTTTCACTGAACGATGGCAAATGTCCGGGAAAAATCCTGTTTCCTTCACAATCCTTCCATTCGTCAAAAATAACTAAAAACAATATTGTGAATGTACATCGTTATTATTGAAAATAGTAAACACCGTTACTTATTGGGGGCTTGATTCGCCTGTAAAAGCAGTTATATTCTGGCTACGATGGAAACGAGAACAAACACAATCTAAAATATTGATAAACCGAATATATTTTTTGTTTCATGGTATTATTAACGAACACGTGTGAAAATGTTACTCTTGGATAGGTTAGTTCTCATGTAAAGCACATATTCTAATTTTCATCTTTCCTGTTTGTTAGATAAATACTTATTTTTTGTTTCATCGATTTTAAACGAAACAACTTTGGGAAGACATACAGTCTTATGTAGGAACACGACTCAAAACTGGATATGCCTGCGATAATATGCAATGTTAAAAAAAAAAAAAAAAAAACAAAACAAAAAAAACACTCGTATATATTTATTCTGCTTGAATATTCCTTGATATTGCCATCTTCTGCCAGGTGATAAGCAATAGATGACTGTCACTGGACAATATATTTTATAATTAATTATTTAATTGGTTTTGCAGACGCTAGTGAACTTGGGCTGTGTTTGCTTGTTTACAGAAGCTGTACAAGGAAACGTATACACCATTTATTCATGTGCTGAACTTAATACTAGCCACCAAGAGGGTTAATCGGCTGAGTATTTAACGCAGTCTCTTCCGTTGGTTGATGAAGAAAGTTGATTTTTATCTTTGTGTATGTCCGTATATACATACACTATATCTTTAGCAATAATTACCTTGGGAGAATTATTCGGTTTAAAACTCCACCTCTGCTACCTCTATATCTGAGCTTTAAAATGGTAACACCGGTCCTATGGTTCCGTGAAGGCGCTATAACGGGCCATAATGTTTGTCCATTGAGGAGCGAACATGCTGCTCCCAAGCTGACCTGAAGTCTTCCTGTGTCTGCATTCTCGTTACTTAACTAACTCGCAGTGACCCGCTTCGTAAGTAAATTTTGAAAATCGAGGGGCGTAGTGCTCTTACATTTATGATTTAATATGCTGGAGCCCTATGATAGTTTTAAAACAGAAGTAGGTATATGTCTGGTACTTATTAATTCAGTGTTAATTGTAAGGAATTCCAGTAAAATTTGAACTGATTCTTATTAACGTATTAGCGCGTGTTTGAGCATACATTTCTGGTTTGAACTAATTAAATTACTGATGGCACAGTTATGTTTGCCTGCCCTGATGCTCCCATAAGGAAAAGTCATAAAAAACAAGGTCTCGGAAACCTGATTCAGTCAAGAAAAGTGTCTTGTTTCGGCACTTGGAATTTAATACCGGTCTAAGATATTTCCAGTGCCATAAGCTTAGTTTGCTTTGTTCAGATGAAGATTATATCTGAGTAGAAGTTTTACGTCTACGTCCCTTTTATTAACAAAAATATAAACGTGTTTAAATTCACTTCCAGTCATTGGTGACACAGATGAGTTTTTATTATTGCCCTGATCAAGAAAATATATACGTATGTTAGTTTTCATGACATAACTCGGTTAAAAACCGTTTAATATTGACCCTTGCAATATAATTCCGTTTTAAGATATTTAAAATGCCAAAATTGAGTTCGCTTTTTTATAAGGATGAAAAATATAGATTTACGTACGTAGGTTTTGTATAGTAAATTTATTTTTTCTGTATACGGATAAGAGTGGCTAATCCTTGAAACTAAGTTCATTCAGCACTTCAAAATATTTTTTATGGTAGTTTTGCGGGATAGAAAATCTGTTGTTTTTAGACATTAGTCGTGGATAGAATGGCCTCGCTTTTGTCAACCACCGGTCTTCCTTAAGCCACAGTAAAAATGGTGCTACTCCATGTAAAGGGAAACAACCCGTTTCGAATACATTATGTGTAAACATTCACACGTGTGATAATTAACATCGGTTTTATAAGACGATTTAAATAATATTTCTACTGGAATCCTTGCGAAGGTTTAATTACGACACTGGCGCATTCTGTAGTATCAATTATATAGTAAATTCGTTTTGCCATCTGCAATACACTATTGATAAAGCACTGTATGAGTAATATCGTATTTTCTAAATTTGTAATATATAAACGAATGTTTTGCCACTGGGCGAACTTTAGATGAAAGTAGTTTATTGGTGTTTAATGTCTGTTAAATTTGGATTTATGATTCCTAGATCTGTATATAATTGTTTCCGAATTTTAAAATATTTTTTGAACCTTTTCCAACTTATTCTCATACAAACCTTCCTTGTATTGCATGGATCTAATCTAAAAAAACCGTTTTAGAGATTAGCGCTTAGCATCACGTTTTCCAACTAAGTTTTATTTATAAGAAGATGTACTCTTTTTATCTGCATGTAATCTTGAATCATCCAAGTATGGGGCAGTTTTCCATCGAAAGGAAATTAATCATGATCCAGATAAATTATTTTTTTAGTAACTGTTATAATGTATATGTCACTGAACATTCCTGTATTTAACACGAGAAGAGCGTCGTAGGTCGATACAGTTAACTTCCATCAAACATAATTGAAAAGTCCAACTTTGTTAATACCAATGTAATTTAATACTCCATTGAAACTACTCGAGGACCAATTAACTGTTGTTTGGTTGATCAGTAATTAGTTTCTGTCGTTTGGAAACAACTGTCAGCTTCAAATTATAGACCAGAATATAACACCGAATAACTCTGCAGGCCTGTAAGGTAGCTGAGTAGTCAAATCTGAACTCTGCAATTATAATTTACCAGTTTTTATTGACAACTGCAAGATATACTTTAAATTATAAACGTGTTCTTTGTTAAGGAACATTAGATTGGTGACCTACATGGTGTACTTCCATGGGATTTGACTGAGCGTCAGCAAATATTTTTAAATTTGTCTTATAGCTATCCATGATGGCATTGAGAAAATATAAGAACAAATACATTTGTTAAAAAACTGGTTATAAATGAACTTAAAAAATGTGAAATTGTATTAATGGAATAAAGAAAATTAATACAATGAAAAGTCAATGTTATAAGTTGGTGATACGATTTGACTTCAATGTACTCTTGTGTTTGCAGTATCCTCCCTAGCTCACTGTAACTTTTATTATTTGGACACTGTTATGCAACCTAAACCCAATTAAGAAACGTTAGAATGTATCATTTGGCAATATATATATATATATAATATATATATATATATATATATATATATAGATAAATATCATATGCAGACTTTAAATGTTTTATGAAACTTTATTTCTACATGATAGATAAAGAATGTAACGTAATGGGGATAGAAACCTAGGAACGTGGGCAGTATAGAATCTCACAGCTTCTGCTATTCGAGTTTACAGCCGGTTACTTTCATCTTACCATTTTTCCTAAAAGAGAGTAACCACTGGCGCATTGGAAGGGCTTTTGGTTTTTGACATTGATTGCAAACGTGTCCAAGTCATAAATTCAGAAACAGGCTCAAACAGTTCAGTTGTGACAAATGACAAATTTAAAAATCTATATAGCACGTTCCATTTTCAAGAGGTACTGTGGATAGGTGGAAAATAATACTGATAAAACCTCTTTACATTCCCTCGATAGACAAAATAAATATTAAGGGAGCCTACTCTTGAAGGCTCTAATAACCTTCAGCCAAAGTTTGTTGATGGATATAGACCATCATAGAACCCTTGCCTGTATAGAAATGAAATATCATGCATTTTCAGTCTCAGAGTTGAAATTTTCTTAAGATATCTTGCCATGTGATACATTCAATTTTTTTGTTCAATAAGTTAAACTTAATAGCAATGTTTTAAATAGTAAAGGTTTGGCTTAGATTATGTAACCATGATAGAGATATTCTATCTAATGCTAAAATATGTTGCTTACTTAAAAATTTCCTGTTTCCCACTGTCTAGAAGCAAAAAAATATAAACAGAGATTGTAAACACATTTTAGGAAAGAATTACACATGTTATAATAGAAGAACTTTGACAATAATACCAATTGCTTTGTATTAATACAAGAATACAATAATATAAATTGAGGGAATGTAAACATTTTTTATCAGTATGATTGTCTATTTATCTACCGGATTTGAAGATTTTCATGCAACTTCAGTATTTTAAATAATTAATTTAAACTTAAAAATTGTAATTTAATTAATATAATGGAGGTAGTTAAGTTAAATTGAAATGAATTACAACTCTAAAAAAATATTTACTACAGAAGGGCTATCTACGTTTTACAGAACAGAATGACCTTTACTTAACAAAATTTCTGCCACACAATCCTCATATGGAGGAAAGAGTTATGAGCATTTACAAATAATATAAATTAACAAAAGTTTAATAAATATTACTCATTTATATAAATATAAATCTTAATTAAACTTAAAACGGAAACAAAAATTTACCTTTACAAAGAACTTCTGAAATTTACAGTTTTTAGAACTCTATTAAATAACTTTTTACTTAATATTAAAAAGAGAACAAAAATGTCATATTTTAAACAATACATTAACAAACACATTATAGAATATTCAGTCACTGAAAATTTAGTTCAGACGTCCAAGTTAACGCATTGTGCATTTAAACCTGTATTGCGAACCAACCCCTTAAGTACAGTAACTATTTAATAAAGAAGACAAAGTGATGTTTGAAAGTCAGACCGTAGTTTGTAAAAACAACTGTCTCAATTTAGAAAGAACGAGAACTTGCCCCTTTGAGAAAACTTCACAAATTACATCCGTCTGAAGATTGCCAGATGCTTATATTAACTTCTTTGACCGCGATATCGTTGTTGATTTAGTTGTATTTTTATGATAACATCTACAGACGGAGATATTTATGGCGACATTATGTTTAATAGTCAGCTTGTACTTTTAATTAAAATACCTTTGGTAAAAAATATTTGATCACTGTTCTATGATGTTGATTATACAAGGTTTAATCGATGAATATGAGTACGCTACACGTGTCGCTTAACAGGTTTAATTGAGTTTGCATGAAAAATGTCTAATGTAAAGCTCATTTCATTCTTGTGCTCTTTTACTAAGCACAGACATGCATTAAAAACACACTTTTTAATCCCCCAACACACAAAAGTGAAACTGTGTCAACTTTCTGAGTGGTAGACTTAAATGACTCTCAGCCAATCCATGAATGGGCATAAGCAATGAAAGAAACTCATTTTTTTGTATACGTTAGAAATGAAGTTTCACACAAATGGAAAAACTGTTAACGCAATTAAATTAAAATAGTATTTTAAACGCCCTGATGTATCAAACTGTTTTCTATGCTGTCGAATAAACAAAACAATCGAATTTGATAACACCTAACTAACATAATGAATACTGTGTTTCTCTAATGAAATAAGATACTAAAATATTAGTCTGTCATCCGTAACATACGGCTTAAAATATATATGTATATACTATATAAGAAAACAAAATAAGAATTTAGTCATGAAATAGGATTACAATTGAAATTAAATACAGATAATTGCGTTTATAGCGATACATGTTTTATTAACATGTACACTACTAGCAGTTACCTTCGGTTTCGCACGTAATTTCGTAGGTTTTCTACGTGTATGAACGTATAAGCATTTCTGGTTCGAGTTAATTATATTTCCGACGGCAATGCTAAGTTTGCCTTGTTGCCACGATCAAGAAAATATGTTAAAATGCGTATGTTTATAGCCATTGTGATTTAGTCAAGTCCTAGTAGCCTATGTTTTGGCAAACTTGATTTTGTTTTATTTCGCCTATAAAAATACACACATATTTAATGGGAAGCTTACTTCTGTAAAAGGACAACTAAGATGGATTTTATAACAATCTTTTAATTTATAGTAAACATTAGATAGTAACTCTGTATATATCTGTATCTGAAAGGATTACATACTTAATATTTGATATTTTATTGAATTTGCCTCGTAAAATTATACTTTTACAGACAATTTTAATTTTCTTATCTAATTAGTTTCTTAGTCTGTGCTCAACAGCGGTTGCAGAAAAGATAGAAATAAGAAGTGTTGTTACTAACAAGCTATATATATATATATATATATATATATATATATATATATATATATATATGTAAATAAATTGAAAATATTTAACCACTATTTTTGGCTAAATAAACATATGGTTATGCTACGATAAAAAATGTTTATACAGAACTGTTGATTAAATTTAACAGTGGCGTTCAGTTAATAATCATGTAAGATTTTCCCATAAGAAGACCACGCTTTTCGGTTCCGAGGTCACAGGGACAAGGACAGGCTAGCGAATTGTTAGATATGTCAGTCAAAAATCGTTTTAAGACATATGCAATCTTGTCACAGTCAATGCACACTTTCCTCTGACAAACCCCTAGAAGCCACAAACAATTGGATACAGCAAGACACCTATATGTTTATATAATTTACAAAATCGCACGTTGAATAATCCAATTTGCACAAATATTAAAAAGGTTGTATTTTATTAAGGGTTTCCCCATTCAAATGAGGAGTTTAAAAATATAAACGTAATTAGAATCAGCAAAGATTTCCTAGTAAAATAAAAATTAACCGTAATTATATTTTAGATTATACCACATTTATACTATGTTTACAAATAAATAGGCACGCAGATATTTTTATAGTTTTAAGGGCCTTATGTTACTTTTAAAAATTTGAGATTTTAATTACTGAGTATTAATTTTGCACAGAGTGAAAACTATATTTTCGAATATCTCTTAGGAAGGATTATTAGGTTATCTGCTAGCATTTGTCGTGTGCCTCAGACTCAAGTTGTGGACTTAGCGTTTCTGCCTGGTGGATATGCCTTGATCTAATATAATAGCTCGTTCTAATCCTTGTCTTTTACAATGAAGAAATTTCAAGACCGTAACTAACAATTCATTACACAACCACTCACCAATATCGCCTCAGTATGAGAGCTCAGCTACTACGACAAATATAATTTGTTATTCACTTAATACTTCATAATCTACTAACACAGAAGAAGTTGTGAACATTCAATTCCTACGTTCAATGGAAGTTACAAAGCTGTTGTTGCATGATGTCCTGTTGTAAAAAAAAACCGATTTAGTACAAACTTGGCCATGTGAAATGATGAATTATATATAAATGAGTTTGAGTTTTCTTTAAGGTTTTACATTTTACCCTCTAAATTTAACTGTACCGACTACCCTACTTTTTTTCAGATGAAGACTCCTCACCACTGAAGTTGAGAAAAGGTTTAGAAAGGAGGGGAGAAATACCTATACAACAAAGTGCGATCAAGTTTCCTTCAGGATTTATAATATAAGTAATAAAAATTTGAAATTAACTTGAAGAACATAAAAGTAACACAGTGGTCTAACAATATTTTAATCTGTGTGTGAAATACAAAATATAAGCAATAAGATATAAAATATAAGTAGAAATTTTAAATGTTCGTTTCTTCTTTAAGCATGATCACTGAACTCACGTTTGGTCAACTGGAAGATATAGGACAGTCAGTAGTGGAACCCTCACTGTAACATTTTAGAACTGTATATATATTTTATAAATTATTTTTTCATAATAGAAAGAATTTTCTACAGATTCTACTTACGTTTACCTATAACAGAAGTTTCTTTTGTGTACTAGGAATTCACAAAAGATTCAATTTCCTTGCATTGCCCCATTCTCCTCGTCTCCTGGTCCGGTTCTCGAAAGCCACAAAGGGAATTATGGATTCAACACTGTCCTTTGTGAATTTTTTTCCCTTTGTTGCTGTAAAAAATTCAATTTTTTTTTGTTTTCAAAAACTCTATCAGATCATATAATATAGCATATAATTAACTATACCAGGTTTGCTTTGAAATACATTTTTTGGCAGTTATCCATTTTTGGAATAGGCGTTTTTCTGAATTGTATAATAAATGGTGAAACATTTAATAAATGATAGGATCATGTTTTCTGGAAATTAATTTCATGTTATTCGTAGAAGCAATAGATTCCCTCTTCAATATATTTTCTCTTAATAATAACAAATTGAAAGTTGTAAACGTTTTACTTTAATGTTTTAATGGCGAGAAAGGTAGATGGTGACAGGGATTTATTCTGACTGACATTGCTGACTTTGAGAATGATAGAGCCTTTACATGCCTTTGAAGGCTAAATTTTACAAATATGATATCCCGAAGGTAATTATGAAAAACAGTGATAATGGAGAACTAATTTCATCATGCAACTTATTTATAGAATATGAAACATTAAAATTGACAATAAGAGGGCTATCTCCATCAGACCTTAACCTTAACCTTAACTTAAAATCTTACATATGGCAAACTTTGTGAGTTCATACAAATTTAATATTACAGAATTATGTAGTACAGTACTTTGTGAGAAGATTTTGCGCTGACACATGTTAACAGTTTCCTGGTGTAGATAATAAACTCTTTCAGGAACGTGTTTCAGTCCCTGTAAGAACTATGCGGTAGGTTTAAATATAAAGGTAGAAATAGAATCTGTACTAAGTTCTCATGAATATTTTCTGTCACTTTCAAAGGAGATTTCACCGATGCTCATGGTATTTTTTGTTTAGTTTTTTTTTATTATATACTTATAGCTTCCATACAGTCTATTTTTGAAAAGTTTAAGTCACAACGAACAGTAAAACATAATTTCTTAGTTTTGACGCTCATTGATGACGATAGATGATTTTAAAGTTATCACGGTCATGATCTTCACGTTGTATTAAATTATATAAAAGAAACATGTGGTTTTCTAAGGACTGGAATTTGTCTCCTTACGTTATATATTGAAGTGCTAAAAACCAATGATTACATAGTATAAAACCTAGATAGGCCGTGGACTCTAACAAGCATTAAAGCAGTTGAAGCCAACGCCGCCATCTTGGTCGAGTATAGAAGCGTCAAATGCAGTCTTTACACGGAGAAAATTTTTAATGGGCGCTTTTCAAATACACTATCGTTTGACCGACTTACAATGAAGTTAAAATTTCGAAACTTCGCAATGCAGACAAAACATTAGTGTTTGGAACAGAAACGGTGCAATTTAAAATTATAAAATAATTTTATTACTAATTACTATTACAAGTTAAAGTTAAAACTTTTGTATGGTTTTTTAAAACTTGACATGAAAAAGTTGGTCTGCGAGGATTTTTTTTATTTTTTGGGTAGAGAAGTTTTTGTAAGCGACAAAGTTGTATATAAACACTTGAATTTAGCTTATTTTGTCATAAAAAATTTTTACGAACTATAACTCTGGACAGGAAAGGCAGGTTGAAGATAAGCGTAATTCAACACGGCCGCGGCACTAGTCGCGTCAAGATTGCACCTCCGAACCTGGCCCACTGCTCCGTAGGCCGCTTCCTATCATTGTAACCAAAACTCTTATTATTAACTATTACATAATTATTAAAATACTTAATTACAACACTACATTTAACTGTTCACAATTTAAATATTTTCAAAACATGGTACTTTTCGTCCTGTATATTTTTATGTTGTATAACGTGTTTTATATTTGACACATTGACAACATTTATTAAAAGTCTCAATACGACCTTAGGAAACTTGGTCAGGTACAAATAATAAAAACAACTCATTTTAGTTTCAAATACTGTATATTTAATGGAAAAAGAACATTGTTAGATAAATTTACAAAAGATTTAAAACTAACTCTTTGGAACTCTTAAAAC